>NW_021376601.1:0-968 GCF_001605985.2 Dendrobium catenatum
TTCTTCCACTAGATCAACACTTCCTTAGTTCCTTCTTTTGTCTGACGAACTCCTATCAGTTCTAGCGGTTCCAAAACCACCTCTAAATCCTCCGTCAGAATCGCTGGTAGCTCGGGGTTGGCTGTATAATCTCCAATGGCCTTCCTCAACTGTGATACATGAAAGACTGGATGTATGGTCGCCATTGGTGGTAACTTCAGTCGATATGCCTACTGCTCCGATCTTCTCCAGCACTTCATAAGGCCCAAAGTACCGAGGAGTCAGCTTCTCATTTCTCCTATTGGCGACTATTTTCTGTCTATATGGTCGGAGCTTCAAATACACCTTCTCCCCCACTTCAAATTGGATGTCCCACCTATGCTCGTCCACTTGCTGCTTCATAATCTGTTGAGCCCTCAATAAATGTCTCTTCAATTCTTCCAGCACTTTATCCCTCTCTTGCAAATACTCCTCTACTGAAGAAACGGGAGTACTACTACTCCCAAAATGCACCAAGTGAGGAGGGTCCCTTCCGTACAACACCTTGAATGGGGTCATCTGTGCAACCGAGTGGAAAGAGGTGTTGTACCAATATTCCGCCCATGACAGCCACTTAGCCCACTGCTTGGGCATATCCGACGCGAAGCATCTCAAGTATGTTTCCAAGCTCCTATTGACCACCTCATTCTGGCCATCTGTCTGCGGGTGGTAGGCGGTGCTCCTTTTAAGAACTGTTCCCTGCAACTTGAACAACTCTTTCCAGAAATGGCTAAGGAACACCTTATCTCTGTCTGACACGATTGCCTCTAGTACCCCGTGCAATCTGACCATCTCCCTAAAGAAAGCCGAGGCTACTGTCATCGCGGTGTACGGATGTCGGAGAGGAATGAAATGAGCATACTTGCTCAATCTATCTACCACCACCAAGATCGCTATGAATCCTTCTGAACATGGCAGTCCATCTATGAAGTCCATAGATATCTCCTCCC
>NW_021376602.1:0-236 GCF_001605985.2 Dendrobium catenatum
CTAGCAATTTCTATCCCCACAATCATGCCCATCGTGTCGTCTCGACATCTTATATTTGACCAACATTATCTCAAAATAGACGACCGATGCTATCTCGACATCGACACTCGATGCCCAACTCTTTATCACATTGTCGTTTCCCCTCTTGATGTTTGAAACACGACATCGACGTCCAACTCTCGATGTCCTAATATTAATTATTTTAAGCACAAGTCCAAGTAAAATGATTTATTATT
>NW_021376603.1:0-842 GCF_001605985.2 Dendrobium catenatum
AATTATATTTATGTAAATAAAAATATTTAATATTTAAAAATAGTTTAAAATTTTAGATGTCATAAATATTTAAAATTTAGATATATAAAACTAAACCAAAAAGAGCCTCAACTGATCTCTTAGATGCGTGTCCTATGGGTTACCATTCTTGATTTGAGCTAATAATTGAAGAACGGAGAGCACTTGTGAGAGGATGGAGTGATTCCACTCGTCCCATCTGTTCAAGTGGGCATGAGATGGCCCCACGTGTCATATGCATGATGAGGATATATCAACATTATTTGATTGTGATAAGCATTTTCTCATTATGATTAAGAGTTTGGTTTAAGAGAATTATGGGAAATATAAATATACTTTAGTTTGAATAATTGTTTTTAATGAAAACATGTCCAAAATTCATTTAATAAAAGATAGATTACAACCAAACCCAAAAGAGAAAAAATCACAATGCAAGGCTAAAATTAGCAAATCAAAACGGATAACAGTCGGACTCAGGAATTGGCTCGGGCCTTCATACAACTAACCAAAGTCAGACAAGGACCATACAAAGGAGGCATCAAGCTCAAACAAAGCATCAACCTACATCCTAGACAAAGGCCACCAATCAGTACGAGAGAATGAGCCACCAATGTTGCCGGCAAGCTAGTGGCTTATAGTGATTGTGCAGAAGGTCGCCTCATCATTGGTCAGTCTAATAATATAAGGCTTAAAACTGAAAAACATAGCAACCAAGAAAACAAAAGTTCAGATCGGATTCCCAACCAACAAAGACACGTGCCAATTATTTCTTTTTCGATCTTTGCTGAAAGTTCGTTAAGGATGTTAAGCCCTATGAACTTAGT
>NW_021376604.1:0-286 GCF_001605985.2 Dendrobium catenatum
CTAATGGATTTGATGATTCTACCTAACCTTGGATCTAATTCCTCTTAATTGCATCTTATAATTATGACAATCACATTATATATCTATAAGAAATTTAGAGATTATATATAGAGCTATATTGATATTTTTTTTAGGATAAAACTTATTTATGTGACACATAGTCACACGTTAATATAAAACAACATCATCGCATATTAATATAAAACAACATCAGTATAAATAAATGGTGTTATTATAGAAAGTTTTTTGAATGATTGGAATATAGTTGAATATGTAATGAAGGGGG
>NW_021376605.1:0-357 GCF_001605985.2 Dendrobium catenatum
GATGAGATGTTTTCCACTGATGATTCGAGCCGCCTCTATCTTCATCACTCATTACCTCGGAGTATGTCAGTTGTGATATATATATTAAGTCCTTCAAAAATAAAAATAATTTACTTTGAAACTAGGCTCTGAAATAATTTTTTTTAGAATTTTAATTATTGTTCACTTTTAATATTAAATTAGTATTTTATTGAATATTATACCAAAAAAATAATAATGCTTTTAAAATTAAAGAAAAAATCTTTTTTAAAATTTGATTCAAATAATTACCTTAAGGTGATTATTTTAGATTAGGGGTAATGTAATATGTTTATTTCTTTTGGATAATTCTAACAACCTAATATTTGAATATTTGGT
>NW_021376606.1:0-200 GCF_001605985.2 Dendrobium catenatum
TGGATGACATCATTGTAAAAATTGGGGAAGGATTCCCCACTTTTCTTTAAGATCTCTGTCCAATCTTCTACTTTTTGTAGCCATTTTGAAAGGACCTAAGCCTTTAAGTTGTTTAGATCCTTTCTTTTTTGATCCAGTTTCATCAACACCCTCTACCTCATTTACAATATCAAGTTTAGCTTCCATATTAATTTTCTCCA
>NW_021376607.1:0-559 GCF_001605985.2 Dendrobium catenatum
AAGGTAGCATTTGTTAGCAAAAGTTTAATAAATATTGATATTTTTAAATATAGTCCTAGTTATGACCGTTATAATTTGTTACAACTGCTACAACTATATTGGTATTGATCCAAACCAATATTAATAACTACTACTATATGTCTATATTTCCTAATTTAGAAGCGCCTATTCCCTCATTTTATAAAAAATATTCGATATGCCATCCTTTGCTAATGCACTCACCTTTATGCACACATACTATGATTACCTTGCATAGCTTGTCATATTCTGCCTAAGGGGGTCAATTGTTGATCTGATCCCCATAATATCCGGGTTCTGGTGGACCCGTTTAACAAACGTGTCGGATTTGTATTCTCATTTTTGACCTGTTTGAAAAAATTGGGTCTCTAGGTCAATCCACTAACCCGAAACTGACCCATCCCCAACCTCACCACTATGACTCACCCCCACCCAGGCAACAACGGACAGCACCCGCGCAGCCTCGCCAGTCATGCACGTGCCATGTGGTGGGAAAAATTATGGCACCACGCAGATTTTGATTTCTCCTACTTTGTAATCG
>NW_021376608.1:0-249 GCF_001605985.2 Dendrobium catenatum
TGTTTTTAAATTGAAAAAGGCATTATATGAATTAAAATAGGCACCTAGGGATATGAGAGGTTGATCACCTTTCTACTTGAAAGATTTTTTTGAAAAAAGAAGTGTGGATACAACACTCTTTTTAAAGAAATTTGAAAAGGATATACTCATTGTTCAAATTTATTCTGATGATATCATTTTTGGTTCTTCAAATAAAAATCTTTGTGATAATCTTTCTAAAACAATGAGTAGTGAATTTTAAATGAGTCT
>NW_021376609.1:0-209 GCF_001605985.2 Dendrobium catenatum
TGTGTGCTATTTTAATTATGAGAAAATATAGATAAAACTGCTGCTAAATATGAAGTACTTTTTATTGAAAAATAAATTATTTATGGTAATGAAAATAGGTAAATTGACACTTCAGCTCAAGTCTTCAACAACTCTAAATTCAAAATATTATAATATCACAAAGCATTATGAGCAAAAGTATGTATTGCATTACTTGCTACTAAATTTGA
>NW_021376610.1:0-1270 GCF_001605985.2 Dendrobium catenatum
AACTTAAAAATTAGGGAAAATGCCCTTGAACAACATAGAATGGGGAGATAAATTTTGGACATATCAGAAACATGTCCAATTTCAATCTCCCAAAATTCCAGACCTGGTAGACATATATTTAAAAAGTAATTAAAGAAATACATAAAATGCTCAAATTGAATTAAGACTAAGACTGATCTAACTAGGGTCTGGAACCATAGGGCTTTTATAGAGCTCCCTGAGACCTTTCCAATGAGCCTAAGAACACCTAATTTGGACAAGTGTACAGAGAGTTATTAATTTTTGAAGTTCCCTTGAATTTTTGGATTTATTAATCTGGCAATTACATAGTCAGCAGCCGTTGACACGCGCCGCGCGTCGATTCGCCAGACAATGATTGGCGCGAACGGTTAATAGCCGGGTTAACCACAGCCGTTGGATGGCGGATCTAACGACTGGGATTAACAACGCTCCGATACTGCGGGATTTAATCCGAGCCGTTGATCGAGATCAACGGCTGGGATTTTGTCTTCAACCTCCCGCTCGTATCCGAGACCGCAGGGCTTCTCCGGCTTGATTCGGGCGATCCTGCCGGTGAACTCCGATGAAATTTCAAAGGGAGGATCAGGATGGTGGGAACCTTCAATCCAACGGTGGAAATACGTTGGGGTGAAGGTTTCCTTCACACCGGATCAGACGGCTGGGATTAACGGTGCTCCGATACCTCAGGATCTAATCCTAGCCGTTGATCGAGATCAACGGCTGAGATTTCGTCTTCAACCTCCCGCGCGTATCCGAGATCGCAGAGCTTCTCTATCTTGATCCGAGCGATCTGGGAGCTCGTAGGGAGTGTCTGGGAGTTTGAAGGAGCTCTGGGAATCGATCGAGAATGAATGCCAATGCTTCTTCTGGAGGTTTGGCGAGCTCGAGGGTATTCGACCACCTTTCAGGAGCTTGGACGGCCGGGATTGAGCTGGAGAGGGCTCGGATCGCTGCCAGGTGGACGATGGCGACATCCTGGGGAGATCGTGGGGATCAAACCGGTAAACAGCAGCCTTGAACCAGGAATTATCTGGGAGGGACCACCGGAGCTCATTTCCCATTGGTTCCGACCGCCGTCAGCCATGGTTTGGGTCGGGTTGACCGGGGGAGGCCGATGGGGAAATACTGGTGCCAAGGGTGGAGTCAATTTGACCTGGGGAGGTCTGGATCTAACTGGTGGCTGGATTGGACACAAAACTGCTCGGTTCGAGTCTAATTGAGCTCGATCCAGGTCAGGTCAGACCCTGGG
>NW_021376611.1:0-1215 GCF_001605985.2 Dendrobium catenatum
TCGTATCAATCATCCTTAATTACTTCCTTGATTTGTCAGATTAATTAAGGCATACTTATGAATATCGTCCAGGCCGATCCATGATCGTCATGGCCGATTGCCAAAAATACATAATACCTTAATTATTTATGGCAGCAATTTATTTCTATTTTGAGCATGTCATCCAGACCGATATAAGTATCGTCCAGGATGATTGGCTAATGACAGCTGCCTTAATTAAGAACCCATGATTAGAACTTCTATTTTGAGCCCAATCGTCTAGGCCGATTTAAATATCATCCTGGCGATTTGATTAAAAACAGAAATTCTAAGTCTCTCAAGTGTGTGTGTAGGGTTACTTTGCATTAGTCACACCAAATATTACAATTGACTCAAGAAGGGAAAAATAAAATTACAGACTGACTCAACCCTAATCTACCCCATCTCGAGCTGATTCTAATTTTCGTCCGATCTTTGGGTCCTGAAAAGTTAATAGAGAAAAAGGCAGATGTAGTGGACCAAGATTTGTTTGCTATCATCAAAATCATAATTCAAAAATAGATTTGTAACAATTTTACATTTAATTGAGCCAAATCCTTATCATCTAAATTCCATTCAGTAAAAGGAAGTGGAATAGTAATGCCGTTAAGTTTACCAGTTGGAGGTGTGTAACCATCCTTAACAAGCATCCACATGTGATAATCACTAGATTATAAAAATGTAGACATGTGAGTTTTCAAAAAATCAAAAGGGATATTATCAAACAAAGGTGGTCGGGTAATAGAATACCCTTCCGCTATATTACGATTCCCAAAGTTAGACATGGATCAAAATTCAAAAAGTCAAACTCAGTTTTTATGAATCCCGCCCAGATACCTCTTGAAAGTTCGTTACGGATGTTAAGCCCTATGAACTAGTCCTGAGGCTAACCAAGAGGGGGGGGGGTGAATTGGTATTTTAAAAAATTCTTTAAAACTAAAAGAACGATTATCACAAACCAAAATAACCACAGAAAAACAAGTGCGAAAAATTAAAGTGCGAAAGCAGTAAAAAGAACACAAGGTTTTATAGTGGTTCGATCAACTTGACCTACGTCCACTCCCCGGATGCGCCCTCCGAGTATTGCACTACCAATGTGACGTTCGACTCTCCTTTAGCCCCACAACTAGGCGGAGATGCCCTCAACAGGAAAACACCTCCCTTATTTGCCGACACCCGATATACATCTCACTCTTT
>NW_021376612.1:0-237 GCF_001605985.2 Dendrobium catenatum
TCCTTTGTTGGTCGGGAGGTATAATTATTTCACGATAAATGACATTTAATAATTCACATGATGCATTTGAAATTCCAAAAACATAGTCACTCTTACAATGCTTTTCCAGTTTTATTTATGAAAAAATTCTTCCATAGTATGGATTGACATGTAAAATTTTACTAGTCACAAACCACAAGTCTACAAACTTTAGTGTTGAATCAAAGTAAACATTCACTACAATGCTATTTTTTTTGT
>NW_021376613.1:0-435 GCF_001605985.2 Dendrobium catenatum
TTGACAAGCATCACTTTCCCAGCCAAAGACATTAACTTACCTCCCCAAATGTTAGTTAATATACAACTCAATCTAGCTATATAAGTATCTAAAATATTTATGTTTACACTTGTCTTTGTATTTACATTTATATCATTAACTAAATATATTCTCCTTTGTGGGAATATAAAAAGCAATATGAATGATACACATAAGCAATATTCTGTGACTTTATAAAAGAAAATATAACACAGCCTAAGAGCCTACTCCAATAATGAATAATCTAATGTGCACCAACAAAAAATGTAAACATGACATCCAAAGTATAGAAAGACACACCAAATATGTGTACCTTCTTTGCAAGGCATTCCAAATAAATTAAATCAAACCATCAGCCTAGTCTAGGCTAGAGTTGTTTGTCCAAGTAAAACATCTAAAGTGTGTGTATGAAGTTGT
>NW_021376614.1:0-297 GCF_001605985.2 Dendrobium catenatum
ATAGGATTTCTGCATTGCTTTCTTCTCCCTTTCATTCATTTGGTTATTGTTTAGAGGTCAATAAGGCTTATGACAACATGGGTTGGCAAGCTTTTAGGCAAGTTCTTCTCCACTTTAGTTTCCCTAGCAAATTTTCTGAATGGATTATGAGTTGTATATCAAATCCAAAATTTTGCATTTTAATCAATGGGAATAAATCCAATTGGATTGATGCTAGGAGTGGGTTTAGACAAGGATGTCCCCTATCTCCTTTTCTTTTCACCTTGCGATGACCCGGTTAGGAGAGTAGAGGTATTA
>NW_021376615.1:0-248 GCF_001605985.2 Dendrobium catenatum
ACGTTACCTGGAGCAATTTGGAGAGGAAGGGAACGGCGGGATGACAGGGATTTGATGGATTTCAACAAATCAGTGAACTGATTTGGGCAATAAAATAGGAAGTAAAACTGAGTAAATACCAAGCAACACTGGGCTATTGAAGGGGGCCGGCGGCAATATCATGGTTTGGTGCCATGTGTGCAAGCTTGCCTAAAAAAGTTATAGACTTAGAAAATTAATTAACTCTATTTGAATTTGAATTCAAATAT
>NW_021376616.1:0-1295 GCF_001605985.2 Dendrobium catenatum
CTTACTCCATTGTCACCCATCAACTACGGTTCTGCCGACCACCATCGCCCGACTATGATTTGTCCAACCACCGTCAACCAACTACGATTTCTTGGACATCCATTTCCTTCCGACTACGATCCCTCCAACCATTGTAGCCTAACTATGATCTTTCCAACCTCTATCGACTGCCGACTGCAATTTTTTGGGAGCTCTACCCGCGGTATCACCTCCCACGAATATGCACCAGTAGCTTATTGCTGTTAAATCTCCCCTACCATCGTCGTCAAATATCAATATGACAATCATCAACGAGCCTTCCTCCATTGTCACCCATCAACTACATTCCTTCTAACCACCATCATCGTCGCCTGACTACGATCCTTCCAACCACCATCACCCAACTATGGTTCTCCCATCCTTTGCCGCTTGCCAACTATAATCCCTTTAATCATTGTTGCCCGCCTACGATCCTTCTGGCCTCTGTCGCTCGCCGACTATGGTCCTTCTAACAATCATCATTTGACCATCACCGTCAGACCTCCATCTGGCAGCAATTGAGGAGCCTTCCTCCATTGTCACCCATCAACTATGGTTCTGCCGACCACCATGGCCCGACTATGATTTGTCGAACCACCGTCAGCCAACTACGATTTTTTGCACATCCATTTCCCTCACTACGATCCCTCCAACCATTGTCGTCTAACTACGATCTTTCCAACCTTTATCGACTGTCAATTACAATTCTCTTGACCATCATCATCCGACTATGACCTTACCAACCAAACAAACAAGACAACACTATCTTGAAAATAATTATCATGTCATTCTCTAACTATGTAATGTGCTATATGCAATGTGTATTTGTTTCATCGAGCCAACACCCTCCTCCAATGAAAGGCATTATTTGTAACCAACCACCAACATTAAAAGAATCATTTCAAATGGGGAGCATTTTTCTCCCTTTCTAGGGTTTTCATGTAAAAATTCGAGTATCTCTTCTGAATTATGCACCCCTATCTCTTATCCGTATATGTGCTGGATCTCTGTACAAAATTAGGATGCTAACTTCTTTATCTCTCTACTGCCGCAATTTTTCTTATATATATGTATATACAATTTTATTATATTTAAAAAATTTAAATACACATTTATACTTTGATGAGAAAGAAATAATAGGAGTTTTTTGGTTTGCTAGAAATGAACGTTGATACGTCTTCAAAAAATTATCTTGATCGAGCACAAATCTCGATGCAAAATTAAGTTGGAAGCTTAAAAAATTAATTCAGAAACCATCTCAACTCCGATTTCAACAA
>NW_021376617.1:0-332 GCF_001605985.2 Dendrobium catenatum
TGAAGGAAAAAGTTAGATGTCATTATTTTAAATATAATTTCGTATAGCCGATCCTGTAACTCAAACGACACTATTAGTGGATCCTCTCTTCCTAATAAAAATAAAGTAGAGGCAAATGTGGCAATAACGGCTATACAGATGGCCACATTGTACACTATCCTACTCACCCTAGAATTTCCGTACAGAGAAACAGACAAACAGCCCGCATAAAATAAACTCTATCGGTTCAGCCAACAACTCCCGTTTTCTCCGTACTACAATGAAGGGTAAAATTGTAAAAAAAAAAAAATCATATGATAATATCCTGATATAATTTATATTAAAATAAGAAT
>NW_021376618.1:0-231 GCF_001605985.2 Dendrobium catenatum
TATGATCTATCAACCTAATATTTCTTTATATATATTTCGAACTTCTCTAGTTCTATCTTGCAATGAGGGCTAAACTATCATCTAAGAAATAAATCCCATAGACACGTTAGATGAACATATCATTTCTTATTTCAACTTCTCCATCTCCCTAGTCAGTTCGTACTCTGAAGTAAGTATGCTAGCTATTACTCAAACATATTTTTTTTCTCAAAGCATCAACAACCATATTTT
>NW_021376619.1:0-240 GCF_001605985.2 Dendrobium catenatum
AATTTTAAGCAGATCTTGATTTGAAGCCTTCAATAATCTGGAGTATGATTTTCCTGAAAAGTTAGTACACATAAGAGCCAAAAACAAATCTTCCAAATGTGTTAGAAGAAAATAATAATAAAAAATTATAATATTTGGAATTATCAAAATATACAAGTTGCAAGAATGTAAATCATGTAAAGCTAAGTAGCAACTTTCTTAACAAACTCCCCTTTTTTTATGATGGCAAAATAATTATTA
>NW_021376620.1:0-460 GCF_001605985.2 Dendrobium catenatum
ATCCATGTCTCACTCTCCTCCTCGTCAATAGATGAAGGGAGGAATCCCACAGGGATACAATTTTCGCCAAGCAAATCAATCCATTTGGCCTCAAACTCCTTAAATGTTCTAGTAAGAATCATGTCTTTGCCCGAATTATCGATTCTTTTATAAAGAATGGGGCGGATCCTGAGAGCCTCAAATCGGCGAAATGTAACTGTTGTTGGGAAAGGGATAAGATCTGATGCAGTTGGAATCTTTTCTGGCAAATCATGTATCCTGAAACGGTCTAAAAATGCTTTTGCAGCAGCGTTGAAGATGTTGAAAAAGGCGGAGTTGACGTTAAAGCGGGAAGCTAGTGCTTGAGCCCAATTTCTACCTACGATGTCGTAGATGATCCAATTTGGCTTGCAGTGAGAAGGCTCGGAGAGGAAGGAGACGAGATGGTGCTCTAATGCTTCGTAGGTTTGACTAAGGAGGG
>NW_021376621.1:0-437 GCF_001605985.2 Dendrobium catenatum
TTTTTTTAAGCTTAAACCCTTAATTAACCCTTAAAACTTCTAAAAATTTAATAAATCAAGTTTAAATCCAAAACATATAAATAATACCTCAAATTGACCAAAATTCAAACTTTAATCAATGAAAAATAAAATACATTTCATTAGATAGCAAACCTAGACTTAATTTAATTTTAAGTAAAAACAAATTAAAAATTCTAAAAAATTCCCAAATACTTAGAAATCTCTCCTTAGGTCATTCCTAACCTTTGGAGTTGATTTCAACGAGTTGGGAGTTCATTTGGAGCAAAATCATTAAAATACCCTTTAATTAAAATAATTTTAAAAATTTAGTAAATTACTTAAACTTTGAAAAATCATTACTAAATGTAGAAAAATTCAAATCCAGCAAATTTAGTATCTAACAACTCATCTTAAGGTCAAATATTTTATAAAAATAC
>NW_021376622.1:0-336 GCF_001605985.2 Dendrobium catenatum
CTTTTTAAAAATATGAAACGTCTTTAAAATTCAAATAGTAGCTTTAAATCACAAACAGCTTAAAGTGAAACTATTCTTGAAATAAATTAAATCTTTTTCTATTTCATAATAAAATAAGACATCAAATAATGGTCTAATAGGCACACTAGCCAACACATAATCAATGTACATCACTTGGGCATTTTAAGATTAAGTGATGTAGAACGGGTAGGAGGTTTTCAGTCCTAGGGTCTTGAAGAGCAACTCGTGAAGTTTAAACAGCAGCTTTTGACACTTGGGAAATTCTGGACAGCAAGTAGCCAACCTGGGATAGCGATTCCGGACAGTTCCGGGCAG
>NW_021376623.1:0-253 GCF_001605985.2 Dendrobium catenatum
TTAAATGTTCTTTTATGCTTTTTATGTTTGTTTTAATATTTGTCTCTTGGAATTCCACCGGCCTTTGGAATTCCAAGATTTCTTTTTCCCATGGTGGCTCCTTGTATTCCACCATGGCTTTATTTGGGATCTCACGGCTGGGCTCCTTCTTCCGTGACCGTCCCTCGTTTTCCCGTGGCTTTGACGCCTTAGTTCCGTGCGGCCTCCTTGGCTCCTGTGGATGCTCCTTCGGTTCTTGGGCTTTGGCTGTTTT
>NW_021376624.1:0-232 GCF_001605985.2 Dendrobium catenatum
GGCCTACTTGAATTGTGCCTCTAATTCCTTTTTTTTTCTTCTTTTGTTATGTTTTATTGTGTGATGCATGAGAGTTTTTATGTTGCATGCAATGGTTATTTTATACAAAAAGAGCTGATTGCTATAAGATGAAATTTACATACTTTTTTTATAACTAGTCCTCTAAAATGCAATTTGTCACTTGTTATATAGCTTTTGGTCTTTCGTTCTGAGTATCAATGGTGCTAATAAT
>NW_021376625.1:0-280 GCF_001605985.2 Dendrobium catenatum
GGAAATCTTACCTTTGAACACCAAGCAAAGCCTTCACGCTCCAGTGATAGAAATCCTTCTATGAATGCTCTCTCTCACTCTCTCCTTGACTCTTCTTTCAATAGGTACTAAGATCAATAAGCAAAAGGATTGGGTGGAAGTTAAAATTTGACCTTATATAGGAGAGACAAGAAAAATCATCCAAAACTGCAGAATTTTCAAGTTAACACGAATGGATCGTCCCGTACGACCGTGGATTATCCCGGACGATTTTACTTAAAGTGTCAGAAATGACCCTTAT
>NW_021376626.1:0-272 GCF_001605985.2 Dendrobium catenatum
AAGATATACTTCAAACTCTTATGATCTGTGAAGATTTCACACTTGACACCATACAAGTAGTGACGCCAAATATTCAGAGCAAACACAACTGTAGCCAATTCAAAATCATGCATCGGGTAATTCTTTTCATGTGGTTTCAACTATTGAGAAGCATAAGCAATTACCTGACCATGCTGCATCAGAACACAACCCAAGCCTTTCAGTGAAGCATCACTGAATACCTGAAATCCTTCTGAACCTAATAGAAGTGCTAACACTAGAGCTGAAGTCAA
>NW_021376627.1:0-286 GCF_001605985.2 Dendrobium catenatum
AGCCAGCTTGTTGCTTATTGTACTGATTTTTAATGAGTTTTATTTCAATGGTATGTGCTGCCATACTGCGTTTCTGCTTGATGTGTTAATCAGAATATACATTCAAGTGAGTTCTTGATCATTTTGAAAATTTTTAGCCATCTCAGTGTACTATCGTACACTTTATAACTATGCATATATAATAGTGTGAGAAGGGGCAAATTATTACGTGCGGCGTCCGGATTCATTCGGAGGTGAATTCAAACGTGCCACGTCACTCCGACCCCGGTGCATCCGGGTGATGTGG
>NW_021376628.1:0-241 GCF_001605985.2 Dendrobium catenatum
GAAGCATGCCAATAGCAATTGCAAATGAGGCCTTTTGTTGGAATAAGATTAGGATTGCATAGCCTTCGGGGAGTGACCCAGTTAAAAGACTTTTTAAGTTCTTCCAGATCAAAGGGTTTGAGGAGTTTTTCCCACTCATTCTCAGAATCCGACCTCAGATCCCCTAATTCGACGTCAGTGGTAGAGCAAAATAGAGAAAATGGATGTATATGAAAAAGTACTAGCTTCCCCCTTGTGAAAG
>NW_021376629.1:0-236 GCF_001605985.2 Dendrobium catenatum
CGCTCTAATATTAGTCTTTGGTCTAAATTCCTTTTAGCCAAGTATTGTAAAGTTTTGCACCCTTTGAATGCGCATTACAAGATCAATGATTCTGCGGTGTGGAAAAGAATTTGTAAAATTAAAGAGGTAGCCGAGTTAAATATACAATGGGGTCTTGGTAATGGAGATGTTGCTTTCTGGCAGGATGATTGGTTGGGGATTGCGTCCATCGATAAAATGTTGAATACTGTTACTTT
>NW_021376630.1:0-213 GCF_001605985.2 Dendrobium catenatum
GGTTTGAACCAAGAAACCAATTTGCATCGTGCTGGTGGCACCCGCTGGAATTCGCATTTCCAAACATTAATCAATCTTACAAAAATGTATGCTTCTGTACTTGAAGTACTAGAAATTGTGAAGGAAGAGGGTATACATGATCAACAATCAGTTGAAGCTGGTGTTTTAATCAATGTCATGGAATCCTTTGACTTTGTCTTGACATTGCATTTG
>NW_021376631.1:0-202 GCF_001605985.2 Dendrobium catenatum
TATGCCTTAATTGATCAGGAAATCAAGGGAGTAATTAGGGATGATTAATACGATCATATCGTCCTGGAAGATCACATGATCGGCCAGGACGATCCCGTAAAAAACCTTAAGTTACTTCAGAACGATAAATATCGGCCAGCTCGTATGCAGGGCTATTCTCTAGACGATTTTCCTCTGATTTGAACTAATCGACCGGGACGAT
>NW_021376632.1:0-386 GCF_001605985.2 Dendrobium catenatum
GTTTGACCAAGTATTTTCCTATTTCATTTGGATTACATCAAGGATCAACCTTAAGCTCATATCTTTTTGCTTTAGTCATTTGATGTTCTCATTAGACATTTGTAAGAGGATGTACCTTGGTGTATGCTTGTTGATGATGATATTCTTCTTGTTGATGTTAACCTTAGAATAACAAAACAAAAAAAATCTCGCGTACAAACCTTCCACCCGATGGATCCACGAATCCTGCCGCGAATCCAGCTGAAATCGGCGCCGAACAATCGCAATCCGTGATTTCTGCCTGAAGCCCGCTCTCGATCGCCTCCCATTCGCGGCTATAAGAGGGAGACGAGCTCTCTCATACGAACCCGCTCTCGTTCACTCGCCTCCCACAACCGAACCCTTCC
>NW_021376633.1:0-279 GCF_001605985.2 Dendrobium catenatum
TAAAATAATTTTTGAAGCCTTTCATAGAAATTAAATTAACAGAAACCAAACTGAGCAATTTATCACTAATATTTTTAATCACCCTAAAGAGTCCATTTTGATACCATTAAACACAAAGTTGTTCCTTTCCAACCAAAGGAGCCATAAAATAAGGGAGGAAGTAACATTTCTAATATGCCCTTTAGTGTTCACAAACCAAGCATTAAGAAGAGGAGTGATGGACATGTTTGCATTATAGATACTTAATTTGAAAATATCATTAAAATAACACACAGTTTT
>NW_021376634.1:0-1156 GCF_001605985.2 Dendrobium catenatum
ACTTATATATTTACATATTTTTTTTAATCAAAACAGTGTGATCTATCCAAAATTATTTATCATAGCATTTCTTGATGACATTTAACTATGTGGAAGAGGCTAAGAGAATCAACCAAGGATGTATAACCTCTACGAGGTTATTTATCAGAGCATTATTCGATGACATTAAATTATATGGAATATATCAAGATAATCCACTAAGGATGCATGACCTATTCGAGGTTGTGTGTTAGAGCATTTCTCAATGACCTTAATCTATGTGGAAGAGGTTAGATCGAATTCACTTGAGATTGATCGTCTACTGAATGAGACACAATTAATATTATGTTTTTATTGAATCAAAGATTTTAAGACTTGATTAACGTTCTCCAAGGATGTTTGACCTCTTGATGATATGAACCTATATGGAAGAGGTCAGATCGAATCCTCCTTGGATAAATTATGCTTTGATTGGAAAAGTGTGAATACCTTGTGTATCCTAAATCAAAGTTGAAAAATAATTTATCTTTATACCATTACAACCTTTTTGAGGTTGAGATTAAGACCTTGTGTAAAGAGTAGAAGTCCAACTAGGGAATGTATAAAGCTTGTACTTTATTAAAAACATCCTTGTATTTACTAGAAGTTTTATAAAAAAGAGTTATCCAAGATATCATCTTGGATGTTAGAAGTGTTGGAGGAATCTTCTTGAACATGGATGTAGTCAAGGCTGCCCCTCAGTCCACATCTAATTCCCATAAAATTAATGTAACAATGGCATGAACGATCTTTCAAGATTGGAGAAATAATGGCCCCTTAGTAAAGAATGAAGTTCCCACATACGGTGGCAAACTGTTACATCCTCGAATATTCATGACGATAGAGAAATATAAAGTTTAGCGTCTTTCTTTATATGAAGATCCAACATGCATACATATAAAAGAGAGGGCATATTTTGTTCAAAAGTGACACTAGTTTTTTTTTATGTGAAGACCCCTGATTATGGCCATACCTATTTTGAATGAATCCATTTGTGTTTGCAGTCGATTACAAATGAGACCCTTCCCTAGACGACAGGGGGGAGGCCTTGGCTTGATGTAGACAATATATATCATATAAAGTGCATTACATAGTGGGAATTGGAAGAACAAGTATTAACATGTTTGTTTTATTGGCT
>NW_021376635.1:0-360 GCF_001605985.2 Dendrobium catenatum
TAATATTTTACTTAATTTCAATTAATTTTTAATTATGAATATGTGTAAGCTTAATTACTCTAATAAGATATGCCCATTGAATATATACACCTACTTTGAGAATATTACTTAGGAAATTTATTTATGTCCTTACTACAAAGACTTAAATTTGCTTTCCACCAATCTTAGCTTTTGATTTTAACACATTGCGTAAGGGCACATGGGCGAAACCAAACAAAATAAGAGGTAATAAGCCACCCTATCTACTAGGTTCAATAATGGGGAGGAAGACTGAATTCAATATTTTTGTAACACATTTCACTCAGCTCATCAGCTAAAGCAGCGGAGGATCGATAGGGCTGAGTTTCTCAGCTAGGCTTA
>NW_021376636.1:0-3456 GCF_001605985.2 Dendrobium catenatum
TTCTTTGTGAATAGTGGTTATCTTTTGTTGTGTAAATCTAGGACCAAGGTGGAGATTGTTAGGTATTGGTCCTAGATTTAGAATTGTATTTTGTTTAAGTTTCTTGTATGGCTTGTATAGCCATTGGTGTTGTCATTTGTATAGCTTTTAGGTGTCTATATACAGGAGCTCTTTAGGTTGTAATAGGGAGGCCAAGAGAAATAAAGAATTTCTGCATCTCTCTCTCTTCTTCTTCCCTCTCCTCCTCAAGAAGCTCATGTAGGAAGTGCTTCATCCTCTCTAGAGAGGAAATGCTTCTTCCTCTCTAGAGAGGAAATGCTTAATGCTTCTTCCTCTCTAGAGAGGAAGAAGCACTTCCTACATGAGCTTCTTGAGGAGAAGAGGGAAGAAAAAGAGAGAGAGAGATGCATAAATTATTTATTTTTCTTGGCCACTATTGCAGCCTAAAAAATCTCTATTTAAAGACTCCTAAAAGCTATACAAATAGCTACACTATTGGCCATACATGCCAAACAAGAAACCTAAACTAAATGCAATCCTAAATCTAAGAACAATACCCAACAATCTCCACATTGATCCTATATTTACACAACAAAAGATAACCACAATTCATAAAGAACAACCAAAGAACAACTCGCCGATCTTCCTCGCCAATTGAGTCCACCGAACGGATAACAAAATTCTCAAGAATTGCTGCACCATCTTCTTGAGTTTCCAGCCTCACGAGCTCTAGCTCCACCTTCTGACAGATCTTCTTCTGTTCGCACTGCATCCAACACAGTCAATTCCAGAGCACCTCTTGTGTCTCGCTTCCGCGCCCTGTGCATCCACCAGCACCCTGCGCCTCGTGCCCATGCCCGACGCCTCCAGCCCGCGCCCACGTCTTACACTCATGGGGTCTGACTCCAACCACATCCTGCACGTATCCACCCGTGCACCGAGCCCTACGCCTTCACCTGTGCTCCGGTCGTACAAACCCACGCCCTGCACTACCACGTCCGGCCAGTGCCCTGCACTCCTATGCGACCTCCTCGTGCACCGCACGACCTCGCACCTCCAAGCACTCCGCACTCTCGGCAATGTTCCCAAGAACAGGCCGACTCCACCTCAAAGTCTCCAAACCGATCTTTAATCAAAGAGAAAATATCCTTGTCTTCTCATCATTAGTACTAATCACAAACTTATCAGCACCAAACTTCCTTCCAAACTTAAGGGAAGCTGTCGTCCACCTAGTACCCATGCCGGTAAGCTTGCATCAACGCCGTCTGGCCGCAAGAAATCTTTGAATTCACGTCTGCCTTCTCAACATACTAGATGACTACCGATGTCACCATGACATCATCTTCTTACACATGAAAAATCCCACATGATCCAGAATGGAAACCACGGCTGCACTTGTGCTTCCACTTCGTTCGGCCCACCTGCAAGCAGCCGAACCTTTTCAACTCCGCAAGCCGTCTGTGTCAAACAACCAAAACCATCGAACAGGCTTTGTTCTTGCAATCAAGAAACACCAGGCCTACCCGAGCAGGTCCACCGCACCCAACTCCTCTACATCAAATACTTTCCACTCATAAATTGCTATTCACCCTCCTCTACATGCATATGTAAATTATTGGAAGTTCTGATTGTTCTTTTCCTTGCCAAGAATGATCAAATTTGACAGCATCAGTGCATTTAACTAAGTTTAGTAACACGGACCATTAGCAACAATAACAACAAAGTAAAATCAAACTTTGACAAATATCCATGTCTTGTAAAGTTGAAAAAAAATAGCTAAAATTTTTAAGCTCATTAAAATTAGAATGAGACTGTTTATGAAGCATAGGTTACGACATGATACTAATATTTCTCAAAATCAATTTGGATTCATGCCGGATAGGTCTATTATAAGCTATACATTTATTGAGAGATTTGATGGAGACTTAAAGAGAATAAGGAGGATCTACATATGATATTTATTGATTTTGAGAAAGCATATGATAAAGTTCCAACAGAAGTAATATGAAGAGTTCTAGAAAAGAGAATAATGCTAGTATTCAAGTCATTGAGGAAATGTATGCATGAGCTATTACTTGTGTTCAAACACAAGTTGGTTTGACCAAGTATTTTCCTATTTCAGTTGGATTACATCAAGGATCAACCTTAAGCCCATATTCTTTTGCATTAGTATCATTAGTAGAATTCAAGTTATATGGTTGAAGTGGATGAATGCATCGAGCATGTTGTGAGATAGAAAAATCTCCATCCAACTTAATGGAAATTTCTATAAGAATGTGGTGAGACCTGCAATGCTTTATGGCGCAGAATGTTGGCCATTAAAAGAGAAGCATAATATTAAGTTAAGTGTTGTAGAGATGAGGATGCTCAGGTGGATGAGTGGCTCTACTCTTAAACATAGGATATGAAACGAGCCTATACGTGAAAAGACTTGTTATGTTAAGAAAAGGCTTTCCGATGACCCGATTAGGGGAGTAGATGTATTAGATTTGGCTTATGTTAAGAAAGCTTGAGGTAGACCTAAAAAGACTTGGTTAAAAATATTAAAAGTGATCTTTCTTTACTAGATTTAAGTGAGAATTTGATTTTTAACATGACACAGTGGAGAAAAATGATTCATTAGCGGACCCGCGTAGTCGGATAAAGGCTTGATGTTGTTGTTGTTTTTGTTGCTAGAGAATCAAAATGAGCCTCCTTTCATGTGAATGCATCATATTAATGAATCAATTCAACATAGTAACCATAAAGAGGGCTTCTAGTCAGCACTCAAATTTTGGGGTGATGATCAAATATTATGTTTACACGTATTGTATGACTTTAATCGCTCCCATTACCAGGGACGTAATTATTTTAACTCCACAGAGACGTTTCTCCCAAACCATCACGAAGCAAAAATAAATCTTGACCAAGTATGTGACAGGAAGTAAAACTACGTAAAACATTAGAGGAAATAACGAAGCTTTTGTAATTAACAGGTTCATCCACCTATATGAATATGGAGATCTGCTCCGATCTCGTCTGCTTCTCCTGCTGCTGCTGTACCTATGACTAACTGGCGAGGGTGAACGCCACCGCCTGCTTGAAGGTGATCTAGAAACCGTACGAGGCATCGATATATGCCGCACCTAATTCCCTGACCGGTGCCCTAATCCAAGAGTAAAAAATTCCACTCATGCAATCGATAAAAAAAAGGGGCCGAAACAAAAGAGACATATAGAAACAGTCACCAAACCGAGAGACGAGTTCGATCGATCTATCAGGTTGTAGAGGGTATATCATGCGGCGATGGCGCTTCCGAACTATAAAAAGAAGGATATTCAACCTGATCAACGCAAAACCGAGAAAGAAGACGGAAGAGATGGAACCAATTAAAGGAAAAATGATCAGGAAACCGACCGGTGAAGAAAAATATCACAGCAGCAGCCGAAATCCAAGGGTTTTTCTGCCGTAAAGGAT
>NW_021376637.1:0-220 GCF_001605985.2 Dendrobium catenatum
AATGCCTCATTTCATTTGGACATCAGCTCAAGATTTAAGTAACTATGAAAAATCAGATTGAGATGGAGATCTCTATTATGATTCAAATATGATCAACATATTTAGTATCATGATTAGTTTCATCTTTATTTTTTTTAAGGTTTCGTTAGGGAAAACTTTTTACTGTTTTCTAAAGCAGTTTTTTAGTACACAAATCTCTTATCTAAAAGATTTTTCTATT
>NW_021376639.1:0-384 GCF_001605985.2 Dendrobium catenatum
TAATTCAAATAAAAAGTACAAGCTTTAAATTCACAAAATATCTCATGCTGAATCTGATTTGAAGTCTTCGTAGTCTGGGGTTCGATTTTCCTGAAATATTTGTACACACAAGAGCAGAAACAAATCTTCCAGAAAATGTTAGGAGATAACAACACATAAAACAATAATATTTTGAATCATCAGAACTATACAAGTTACAAGAATATAAAACATGCAAATAGGAACTTTCCTAACAATCTCCCCCTTTTTGATGATGGCAAAATAATTATTGTTTGTATAATTTAAAATTCTAATAATCTCCTAAACTCTCCCTAAAATGATGAACTTATGAAAATAAGGAGGCATTTAAAAAAAAAATTTGTTTTTCAAAATTTTTATACAACA
>NW_021376640.1:0-269 GCF_001605985.2 Dendrobium catenatum
TTAATTTATAATTATTTTTTTACATTTAAATCCAACATGTCATAAATCCTAAAATATATTATTAAAAGTTTCTAAAATATATTACCAAAAGTTTCTAAGGATTTAACAGAGTTTAAGTATTTGACATATAAAACAATTTTCAGGATTTAACACATTTTGAATTTCCTAATTCCTGATTTACAGGATTTACTAAAATAAATCCCACTTGTTGCCAAACAGCCACGTCGTTTGGGACAATTTTTTTAAGACTTTCTAAAAAGCATTAGAGC
>NW_021376641.1:0-2646 GCF_001605985.2 Dendrobium catenatum
AAACTCATAACATTGCATCTAAGTAGTCCTGCATCATTAATATTAACTTTCAATCTTTCACATCCAAGCTAGAGATAGACAATGAATGTTATCAAAGATAAAATGTTCAAAATAACAATAATAATAATAATTTTAAAATAATTTTAAATGGTAACAATACACACACAAAATTCGATTCCAACAGTAAGCCAACCAAAGGATCAAACCAAGGATGGAGATGCTGAGCCCCATGAGGTACGAACAAAGCAAACATGGAAAGTGATAAGCTCAAATCAAAACATATGAGTTTTGTGACAGTAAATTTCACGCACACTAACTCTACCAATGCCAGAAAGACCAAGATTGTTTCTTCTAACTTTTCATTCATAAATTAAAACATGAAAAGGAGTGATATTTCTATATCATTCAGTGCATGAAAGTACAACATCTAAATTATGAAACATTGATTTTAGAAGAGTGAAATGTCAACAACCTTACGAGAATAATGAGTTCGATTGAGATAAAGTTCACATAATAAGAGAAAACTAGTAACATGAACAAGTGCAATCAAATCATCATAAAAATCATATCTTCTGATTGAGTAAAACTTACAAAGGGAATTGACCACCAGCTCTAGAAAGACTAAGATTATTACTTCACATGCTTGTTTGAAATCATTTTTTGTTTTTTCTTTATGACCAAAACATGTTCAATGAATAACTTATCGTTGGTTTTGTTTCCTTTTTTTTTTTTTTGAAAAATAAATCAAGTTACTTCCAAAAAGCACACAAAATAATTTTTAGGTGCTTCCAAACCACAAAGTAAATCAACTTATGTGATATTCAACCTAAACAAAAAGAAAAACAACATATATTTAATATACCAAATATGCTTTTATTTCATATCAAACATAAACAAAACCAAATAAGTCAATTGATGCTTGTTTATTTTGTGGTTTGGAAAATGGTTGTAGGGCCATAACCAAAGGTGTTGGTGGACCAGACAAAAATGCAATATGAGGTGAGATTAAGGTTGGCTATTGATGGGCACGGGTTGGCCAAACCCCCGAGCAGACGCAATGTAGATTGGTGGCAAACATGGCATTGATCGATGGCTAGTGCAAGGATAGTCAACATTGTGGTTGTATGGCGAGAGTTCATCTGTTGAAAATAATGAAAAACACGGAAAAGTTGCTTAGGGTGCTTTTGAAAACATAGCGATTTATTTTTAAAGATAAAAAACCTTACAAAATACTAACCAAACATAGTTTTCTAAATTTTAAAAGTAAAAATAAAAAGTAATGTCAAACTTCCTAATCTTGAAAATATATAACAAACAATTCATTAGAATTTAACCAACTTAAATCAGGCCAAATAATTATCAAGATTTAACTTCTCCACAATTTACTATATCTAAATTTACAAGATTTAATAAATCCTGCTTGTAGCCAAACAGCCGCTAAAAGATATGCAAAGAAAACTAACCAAACTAGTGAACATGAACAAGCAGCAATGCAAGCCACTACACTTTGCCAATGTTAGTTATGAATCAACGAAACACCGTAGAAAAATGCTCCTTGATAACCAAATGCACAGTGATTTCGTACACCAAATCAAGAAATCGAACTGCATCTTCTATAAAGCACTAAATACAATAATGTAAGAGAGATAAGACACAGCCTAAAAGCTCCCCTCCCACCCCACCAACAAATAGCTAATACGTACAGAATGCGGAGCATGGACACAAACAAGTAAAACCCTAACTAAGAAAAAAAGGACTTTTGGGGTTGCTTCCCATCAACAAACCAATCAATTAATCAGCCTAAAATGTAGCCAAAGCTGATTCAAAGAAAGATGAATGAAAAAGCTCGCTCACTTAAAATCGCAAACACGGATCTCGCCTCCATCTTTGCAAACGAAACAGTAATCTTCGGACAGATCGTCCTTATCAATCGTTTTCTTCCGTCTCCCCATACAGTATCCCTTGCGGATCGTCCCGAGACCAACGGGATGAAAATCGCCCTCCTTTCCCGACTCCAATTCCTCGAATTTGTCCTCCAACGACACCTTCAGCTCCTCGGCACAGACTGTGGGCCTTTTGGCTGAACTCAAAACCCCATCGGCACTCCCGCCTTGCTGCTTCGAGGACAGATAGGGTGGCTCCATCGATTGAAGGAAGGAAGAGCGTAAGCCAACGGGTGAGCCGTTCATCGCCGGCACGATTGGCGCAATGAGAAACTCGGCGTCGGGGTGAATGAGCGTGCATCGGACCCACTAAGCCGTCCTCGGCGATGCGTGACCTCATAGTTCAAAATTAATTTATTTTTTGTTTTTTTCTTTTTTGTCCAAATTTGATGGGAATTTGAAATTTTTAAATTGCAGATAAATTTTTATTTTGATTAGTGAACAAAGCCCTACATGAGGTCCTAGTTAGATACCCATTGGGTACCCATGTTTTACTTGGACAGGCTTCACCCACCCACACCCCGCCCACCCACTCCCACCCATATTGACTTTTGGGATTTCGTACCCACCTATACCCACCCACTTTCCATGTTTTTTGAACACAGTCTGTCACGGAATGATTGGCCTTGAGACTTGTTGTCATTTGCTATGATGACAAACTTTCAAGTTGCATATCAAAATTTATCGTACTCATAACGTGGTT
>NW_021376642.1:0-299 GCF_001605985.2 Dendrobium catenatum
GTTTTAGGTGTTAGATATGTAAATATGATGTTATAAAATGGTATGTATGCAAATTTCCCAAATAATTAGATTTACTTGAAAATAAATGTAATATATAAATAATTAATTTATTTTACTATAATTATTTTGTCAGAATAAAATTCAGCATTTAAATTTAATTGTTATCAAATTTTTAATTCGAATAATGTTTTTTTTGAGACATTTAGGTCATTTAAGGCAAATTCACACACACAATGCATACACAAAGGCTCGAACCCAAGACTTCTTAGTTGAAAGCATAAGCTCTCAACCAACAAGCC
>NW_021376643.1:0-272 GCF_001605985.2 Dendrobium catenatum
GCATGCTGGTTGTAAAATGTTGATGTGTTTATTTATTCATTTTTACTGCATTATGTGTTGTGATTTGACTGACGATTAGATTACCCATAGGTTAGGAGCGATCTGATTGTTAACAGAAATTTTTGCAGGTGGCCACACTCGTGCAGGGCAGAAAAAGGGGGCTAATTATTCAATAATTTTATAAAATGCTACAGGTGCTTCAGCTGCTTAGCCCCCAAATGAAAAAGAGTGTGGCCAAGTGTGGCTAATTGATTTAATTTAAATGCAAATAT
>NW_021376644.1:0-1769 GCF_001605985.2 Dendrobium catenatum
AATAAAATTTCTACTTTCTTTCTTCTATTCTCTTTAGTCTTCTCTTGTTCCAAAAGCATTTTTTTATTCCAACACAGCATCCTCTCGCTTCTTTCTTCCTGTAATACAATACAACAACTCCAAGATTTAATTTTTATCAACAGGAAAGGAAGAATTTGGTCATACGGAGGAGAAGGGAAAGATAAAAATCTCACCTTTGAAAACTCCTCGTGGATTTCCACTCGCCTACCTGAAATATAAGTAAATATGGTATCTTCTTGAAGTTATCATTAATTTTGATAAAGGTTGCCATCTTTGTGTTTAAGACTTTATTTGGGATGGCTTTCTTGTTGCTTCTTAAAGAGGCTTTTCAATAAAAAAATAAATTTTTTTAATTAAAAAATTACTTAAAAAAATAATGAGGAAGCTATCCCAAATGAAGCTGAAAGTTAGCCTGCAATTGAATCAGCACAACAAATAAATTTTTTTAAAAAAATGCAATCTACAAAAGATAGGAAGATAGAAAGATAGGCCAAATTTATCACGCTTAATTTTTTCTAAGCATGTTAGGTGCGAGCTATTTATGAGTTCATGCTGATTATCATTAATCCTTCTATCTTTTTCTTGCAAATTTGTATGTGAAACATGTTGATGCTGTGCACCATAGTTATACTGCACCTTAGAAAGTATTTTATGCTTACTGACCTTTCAGTTAGGTTCCATTACTTTAGTTTGCTTCTTTTATTCTGCTAGGAAGAGTTATAACTTTTGGCCGTTGGAACCTTTTCTGCAAGAGGCGCTTAGCCTTCTTGATAGTAGTTTTGACATATATAATTTGTTGTAGTAACTTTTGAGTATACAGAGTATCCTTCTTCCACAGCCTACCTGCATTAGTTTTAGTATCAGTGCCTGCGGCTCAGAAAGAATGGCAGAAATTAGCAAGCGCTTGACTAGTGATGATGATCGTAGTCTGGAGGCCCTTTAGGAAGCGCACGCTTGATCGAGTAGCTTAGTAGGTTTTAAAGATGGTTATTGATCTCTTTAGTTTCTAGGCGGACATTAAAGAGTATTTAGATTAGAAAAGGGCTATTGAAATATTTTTTGAGTATATAGAAGTAGAATAGGAGAAAAAAGTTAAATATGTTGCTTGTACATTGAAAGGGGGAGCCAACTGTGTGGTGGTCACAATTACTCCAGACCAGAAGGCGGGAAGGTTGTGGTCAAGTATGAAGCTGGTATCAAATGAAAAAGCTCTTGCGTGCACAACTTTTACCTACTGATTATGAGCAAATGATGTATTTGAACTATCAACATTGTGTTCAAGGTAATCAATCTGTTAGTGATTATATCGAGGAGTTCCATCGATTGAGTGCTAGGAATAACTTGAATGAGTTTACTAATCAATTAGTGGCCCGTTATATCGGTGGACTGAAAGATGCCATTCATGTTAAGCACGTGAAGCAGGATCCGAAAAGGCGGAGAAGAACGCGACGAAGCTTCTTTTAACGACTCTTTCAAAAGTCCTCATACGAAGCTCATGCCAAGTTGAGACAGAAGAGGAAGACGAACCGAAGAAAGAAATGGATGGGAGGGAAGTTCGAAGAGGCACGAAATCAAACGGTTATATAAAATTCTTTTAAATCTAACTTTGATGAACTATTTTTTAAATGCATTGTATAATATAGTTGATACGGCATCACAAAATCATCTTGATCGGGCACGAATCTCGAGGCAAAAACTAGTTAGAAACTTAAAAAAATAATTTTGGGAGCATATGAACTTCGATTTCA
>NW_021376645.1:0-290 GCF_001605985.2 Dendrobium catenatum
ATTTGTGCAAACCAGGGTATTGATAGGTATTGCTCGGAAACGAGAAACACCATTCTGTCAAGACCAATATCGAGCAATACCCTTTTTTTGCTAGGTATTGCTCGGTATTGGTAGTTATTGCTTGGTATTGATCTTGAAAGAGCGATATTTCTCATTATTGTCAAGCAATATCTAGCAATAACGAGCAATACCTAGCAATACACGAACATAGCAATACCGGGTTCCGGTCCGGGTCAGATTGTCGGGCCGCGCGGTAAAGATTAAGAGCACGTGACGACATTTTATTGGCG
>NW_021376646.1:0-314 GCF_001605985.2 Dendrobium catenatum
AAATGGATCTTTTTTTGTGACTTTGTTGGATTCTTCGCATGTCCTTATTAAGCTGGTTAACGATCTTGATTATAGTCGGGTGTTCTGCTTCGGTCTTATCTAGTCTTCAATTGCTTCATGAAGGTGACTTAATGGTCACCTTATGGTGACATTGGGGATGAATCTCCCATTGTCCCGATTTGGATTTCCTTCCCTAATTTGTGTCCCCATTTCTTCTCTTCGCGTATCTTGCATGGTTTGGGGCTTTTATTTGGTAACCCGTTGAAGGTAGACACTGCAACTGCGGTTGGATCCCGTCCGTCGGTTGCACGGGT
>NW_021376647.1:0-295 GCF_001605985.2 Dendrobium catenatum
TCCTATAATATCAATTATAATTAAAAAAACATTTTTTCTTAAAAAGTTATTTGAAACCTTCAGCAACTTGAGGTGTCCAGGCAAAGATATGCCAGAAAAAAAAGGAAATGATTACCATATGTGCAATTGTAGAATAGGATGAATCATGCATTATGAAATAAATTAAAGAATTCTAAAATAAAAAAGAATAAAACAACTGTAAAAAAAAAGTGTTAAATAATTACCTATAGCCTTGAGAGATTAAATTTGATGTTCTAATAAGTGTTACAACCATCAAAGATTCCAGATAAGTGTG
>NW_021376648.1:0-1152 GCF_001605985.2 Dendrobium catenatum
CAGCCTCCCAGTGTCCCACCTATTCACACGAAAAACAGTATCATGTTGTCATATGACACTTACCAAAATGCCATCTGCCATAACTATGACATACAATTGCTACAATGACAGAACCATAATTAGACACACTACCACTATAGAAATAGACTGACCACCTCTCTTTGAATCTCTAGGTGTAAATCTACTCTTTTTTCCCAAAAAAATCCACTACCTGAAGTCTCCCCAGCAAATTTCTTCCTACTAATAGTCGACCACTTCGAAGTAGCTCTCAAATCATTCTCCAACAAATGAGCTCACTCATCAAGCTTAGAGAAATAAAAAGTATGGAATGGAACTAGTGGATAGCTCAAACTATCTTGTTGTGCCTTCAGAAACCTATAGCGCTTCTCCTTAGAAGTGTTATCCAACTGTGTAGCACATCAAGCCAAAGAAATAAACTCATCCTTATACTACATAACTATCCTACTCCTCTGAATTAATCTTAGTAAGGTATATTCCATTTGTTATCATGTTGATGTTGGTATAAACTAAGCTTAAAACATAACATAAAATTCCTCCCAACTAATGAAAGAATTCAAACTCCCCTGAACATTCTCCTCTTGCTTGTCCATACACCAGTGATTTGCTGCCCCATCTAACAAATAATACAACTAATGATACATTCCTCTTAGAAGGATACTACATACTATTAAATGTATTCTCCACACTCCCCTACCAATGTTATACTACCCTAGGTTGAATAGTGCTCTCAAACCTATTTATGAAACTATATCAGAAGTGACCATCAAAGAGGTACTATATACAAGAGCTATCTGATAGACACTCTATCCATCTTCCATATGTAGGTCTACCAAATCCAAATGTATATAGAATATCCAATAAATATATTGGTGCACGAAAATAAACGAAATGAATGCCACGATAGACTGAAACTAAGTCGCTTGATTAAAAGATCAATTTTTATATCTTTGTTTTATGATTTATAATCCAAAACTACTACTTTGATTTTCCTAAAGCTTAACACAACCAAACCTGAGAAGACCAACTAATGGGATATATCCTATTATGTTGGTTGACGAAAGGCAAATCTCAAGATCTAGTTTTAAAATATTTTAATGAGCGTCTCGAAAATACAAACCCAACGACACCAAG
>NW_021376649.1:0-205 GCF_001605985.2 Dendrobium catenatum
CCGGCCATGGCCAGGGTCGGGTTGACTGGGGGAGACCGATGGGGACATGCTGGAGCCAAGGGTGAAGTTAATTTGGCCTGGGGAGGCCTGGATCAAACTGGTGACTGGGTTGGACCTAAACCTGATCGGTTCGAGTCAAATTGAGCTCGATCCGAGCCAGGCCAGACCTTGGGCTTGGTATGGGAGGTAGGTCTGGGTCTGGTGC
>NW_021376650.1:0-823 GCF_001605985.2 Dendrobium catenatum
GGTGAAAAGTGGAGTGGACTTGCTTTCCTAGTTGGCAGGCATCACAAAGGCGGTTTTTTGAAAACTTGAGTTTGGGGACACCTCTAACTAGGTCTTTTTGGGTCACTTTCCTAAGGGTTTTCATACTTGCATGACATAATCTCCGATGCCACAACCATGAATCATCAATAACTAATTTTAAACAAAATGAAGCAGCGCATTCAATGTTATTTAAATTAAGCATGTAGACGTTGTTGATCCTTTTTCCCTGCAAAATAGTATTGTTACTTAAACTTACAATGCATGAATTTGCAAATAATTGCACGATGAAGCTTTTGTCATAAAGTTGACTGATGTTGAGCAGGTTTTGTTTTAATCCATATACAAGTAAAATATTTTCAATCATAAGGTTCTTGGAATTACCAATTATACCTGAGCCTACCACCTTCTTGGTGGTGTTATCTCCAAGAGTAACATTGTCTCCAGTCCTGGACTCCAGCAAAACAAATTGATTGGCATCACCAATCATATATCGAGAGCATCTGATGTCCAAGTACCACATAGTCTCACGAGACCTTTTGTGAGAGCCCACCTACAAAATTATAAAATGTTAGATATATGAACCCAAACAGGTTTGGGTCCCTTCTTATGAAAAGTAGAATGCAATGCATGTGTAGTATGCTGTAAATCATACACCTTTAGTCTTCGCACCCAACGTGTACTATGGTGAACAGTGTAAGTGTGTGAGATGTGTCCTAGCATGCCACATAAAAAACATCTTACACCTAAAAAAAGATTTTTTAAATGATTTGAGTTATAATGTCTCTTCCTAGGTTTTGGCTTT
>NW_021376651.1:0-316 GCF_001605985.2 Dendrobium catenatum
GCTGATTCATGGGAATCAAACTGGACATCCTACAGAGTTTGCATTATATAAAACTTCTGATTAAAAAGTTAAAGAGACATGAACGAACACGCAGCTCAAACTATGTAAAGAAAATAAATCAAACATGAAAAATAATTTGGTACTCTGTCCATTTATAATGTTCCTTTGAAACACTTTGGCTAGGAGGCGACAAGGCTTTCGAGAAGTCAAAAAACAATAGGAATAATTTCTTCAGCATGAAATGATATCAACCAGACAAAGTTCAGTAACCATCAATTTTTGGCAACAATTGAATCGCTAACAAATCTGGACTCTG
>NW_021376652.1:0-262 GCF_001605985.2 Dendrobium catenatum
AATTGGCCAATGTAAAATGTCGACACATATATTTTCGGACTCCTGAAACTTCGACGTCCGAAAATAGGGGGCAACTGATATGTCATCGAAAAATTATCTTGATTGGGCACGAATCTCGAGGTAAAATTATGTCGGAAGCTTCAAAAATTAAATCCGGGATAATTTGAACTTTGATTTCATCAAACTTACAATCAAACTGAGCATCTCAGAAATACGAACCCAACGACACCAAATTCAACTCTATCCGAGCCCAAATGAGTCC
>NW_021376653.1:0-309 GCF_001605985.2 Dendrobium catenatum
CCGCTTGACTCCGTGAGTTCCATGGAATCATTTTTAATTAGGATAGACCCCGTGGTTTTCCCCTTTTCCAGGATTTTTTATGTAAAAATCTTATGTTATCTGTGTGAGAGCTAGATATCCATGCAATGTTAAGGCATTGGATCATAACTCTATCACCACGTATATTCTAGCCCGCAATAAAACTAATTTTTTAGTACAAAAATTTTTAGTTCCAAAATTTTATACCAGCAAAATATTCTCGTGATTAAACCTCCAAAATTTTTAGCAAACAATTCCATTATAAATTTTACCAATACTTTATGCAAAAAT
>NW_021376654.1:0-1561 GCF_001605985.2 Dendrobium catenatum
AAAGTTTAAATCCTAAACTATCAATTTCCTTAGCCTTTTTTTAAATCCGAATACCAAATTTTTTTTTGCTATATTTTTCTAAGATTGAAGTAGGGGCATGATGTTATCTGGTTCTTTTTTTTAAGTAAGGTTCCATCTTGTTAACTTTATTGAAAGTATATTGGGCAAGTGAAGCACAAAATCTAATTAATTTATCTTTAGCTTCTAATTATGGCTTAATTAATTACCAAGCTTTACAGAATTGACTAAGTTCCAGCAGCGAATTTAGTATGCATATTGGAGAATATTGATTTAAATATCAACTAATATTGCTAAAAAAATAAATTTTATAAGTAAAAATATTTGTGATCGTCCATCATATTCTCAAGATATGATGAAAAATATGTGAAAATATATCATACTTTATCTTCTACTATGATATGTTTTCTTTCTCTTTGAAGTTACATATTCATCTCTCATATTTCAGCGGATAGATAATGTTTAAGAGCTAAAATTAGAGATTAAATATGAAATAGTAGAATAGTAGTTGTTCAATTTCTAGCGGAATCTCATCCAAGCATCATTCACAATTGACACATCGGAGAAGTTGGATGTTGTCGCCGCTATTGATCCACACATATAGCATGAAATACATACCCGTAATCTGGTAAAAGCCTCAATGGATTACCCTCATATCTCTCATCATCAGTCGTCAAGGTATATTGAGAAGCATTTGGTTGAGGCCATATGTGGATCCTGACACATGGCTTTGGCAAAGAGGCCAGGTCCAGAGTGTGGAAAATTATTAGGTCAGGACATCGGACCTAGAAATAGGTTTGGATATCCAATTAAAATTTACATGTGGACTGTGCTTTGACTGCACTTTGACTGCGCTTTGACTATGCTTTTCAACTGCGCTTTGATTACGCTTTGACTGTGCTTTACATGCACTTTACGTGTGTTTTACCTGCGCTTTTAATGTGCTTGATTTAAAATTACGCGGACACATTTAATTTATAAAGTATCCACGTGTACACTCCACATACGTGTAAATATTTTATTGGAGTCCGGACGTATCTCTACATTTGGTTTCCGAACCTAATAATTTTTCCTAGAATGTTGCATCATATTATATCATAATTTATCTTTAGCTATGATTTACTTTCTTTCTCTTTGTAGTTACATATTCATGTCTCATATTTCAAGAGATTGAGAAAGTTTAAGAGTTAAAATTAAAGATTATGGCTTCAATTGGTACGAATTGTTATTGCTTTTGAAACGAATTTTTTACTCAAATTCCGTTTTAAGAATCAATAGTAAATTTTTTTTTATTTTTGTACTAAAACTATTTTAAGAAGCAATTATCCTAAAATTATATTTTAAGAACCAATAAAAAAATCGTCCCAAACAAAACCTAATATTAAACAATAAAGGTAAAATATTAGCATAGTTTATCTTTCATAAACATTAGCATTGACAATAAACTTTCTTTTTTAATACTTGACAAAATAGGAAGTAATTAGAATTATTTATTGTCATATAATATTTATAGTAAAAAATTTATCATATTTACTCATGTAAT
>NW_021376655.1:0-466 GCF_001605985.2 Dendrobium catenatum
CTGATAACGATTCACTAACAACTGACAAGAATCTAACAAATAGAAAACAGAGAATCAAAATAGTTTTCTTCCACACATTACCCCTCTGGTTTCTGCTGCTTCTTCCTCTTAAACTCCAGCACAAGCTCCGCATCAACATTTTCTTCCGGTTCCCATGTCGCTTCCTCAATATCCTCCCACTTCACCAAATACTCTTTCCCTCCCCCATCCACCTCCCTCTCTCCCATCACTTCCTCCGCCACTCCATACTCCAACCCAGCCTCAAAATCAGCCACCAAATCCTCTGCCACCCACGCCTTCTTCACCCACTCCCTTTCCCCCTCATCCCTCCACTCCACTAGATACTCCCTCGTCCTTCCTTCCCCTCTTGCATCCACCACCCTCTCCACCTCTCCCCATTCATACACCGCCCTTTCCACCTCAACAACAGTGGCCTCCAATGCCACACGCCTCCCAAAATCCCCCT
>NW_021376656.1:0-272 GCF_001605985.2 Dendrobium catenatum
ATCTCTTTTGATATCGTGTAGTAACCCTGGATGAGATGAAATAGAAGTGGTTATTACTTATAATACGTTTAAAATTAATAAATAAAATTAGCAAACACACGAATCAAATAATGTTTACTAACCCAATAGTAACTTGAAATAAAAATAAAAGGTCGATAAAGACCGGAGCAAAATTTATTCTTCTCGGCTAATAAATGAGCAAACACATCAACGTGATTATTATCAAGCTCTTCTAATAGTAATAGCTCGTCTAATTGGCTTCTATAAATAAT
>NW_021376657.1:0-530 GCF_001605985.2 Dendrobium catenatum
TTACTTAATTAAGCTTTAATTGATTTGCATGCTTAAGATGTGCACATACCACTTAGTTTTAGGTTCTCCTAGACTTAGGAATTGATTGTTCTTATGTGTGATACATATATGTTAAGTTAAGGGTTAGAGAAAACTTGATTTAAGCCTATTAAATTTAGCGACACCGTTAAGGACAATAATTAAGGACTTTGGTTAGACAACTTAGAAAATGCATCGTGGTTAGGATACACCTCATTTGAACTTGAAACTTGAACATTTCAAACATAGTGACGTTCTCAGCCTTATGGAAAATTTTCACTGAATTTGGAAACCATTAAGACACTTAATTAATTTTCTTAAGCTCAAGCCTTAATTAAGCAATTAAACATTCCAGAAAATGTAATAAATCCAATTTAAACCCAAAAATTATGACCAACCCCTCTAACTGATCATAATTGAACCCTTAATCATTTAAAATTGAAATCAACTTAATTTGACAGCAAATTAAACCTTAATTTAATTTTAAGTGAAATTGAATATTTAATTAATAT
>NW_021376658.1:0-590 GCF_001605985.2 Dendrobium catenatum
GTGAAAAGAGTTTGTAAAGGCTTCTCCGCCTTGCTGTAGGTGCTAAAGGAGAGTCACTATTTGGTATTAGTGCAATACTTAGAGGGTGCCTCTAGGGAGTGTATGTAGGATTGGTTTTTCACCGAACCACTATAAATCTGGTGTCATTTATTTTCCGCTGCTTATTTACTTTTTGTGATTAAAAAAAAACTTTGTGGTTGAAAAAATTTTTCTAGAAAAACTCATTAACTAAAGTTTTAGTTTCCAATAATTTTAAAAGAGGGTTAGAATATTTTTAAGTACCAATTCTTCCCCCTCTTGGTTAGCCTTGGGATATTTAAATAGGCTTAACATCCTAATTCTCATTGAACGAGTTTCAACAAGTGGTATCAGAGCTTTGTTTCAAAATTATAAGTTTAGACTACTTTTTGATTAATGTAGATGGCTACATTTGGAAATAAAAATACACCTGAGGGTTATTCTACAACTAGACCTCCACTGTTTGAAAATATTCCTTTTGATTTTTGGAAAACACGCATGTCTACATTTTTACAGTCACTTGATTATTGCATGTGATTTTAGTTCAAAAAGGATATACAAAACCAACTAGA
>NW_021376659.1:0-334 GCF_001605985.2 Dendrobium catenatum
GGGCCTTGGCTTGTTGTTAATAGAGGAAGAAAAAAAGTAATCCAGCAAAATCAGAATCAAGTTCTTCACCGACCTCTTCAAAAAGTTAATAAAAATCTGTGGAAGATAAAGGAGGTTAATAATGTTCCTGGGAAAGCTGATAATGAAACTGATAAGAAGATCTTGGAAGTAAATTCTGTAGATATTGAAGAGCCAAATGGTGATAACAAAGTGGAAGAAGGGATTGCTGAAAATTTTTTTAAGAAAGCAATGGATTCCAAAAACTGCAGTCCAGAAATTAATCAATCTTGTATCAACAGATTCAGTCTATTGAGTAATAAAATTGAAGAAGGAG
>NW_021376660.1:0-466 GCF_001605985.2 Dendrobium catenatum
GTGGAGGCCGGACGCAGAACGTTGTCTGAAGACCAATCAAAATGCGTCATGTTAGTGGTACCGAGGCGCGACACCAAGCAGTACTGAGCCACGATACCGAATGAAGGAGTGATGTGATGCATTCTAATTTATCTCCGGACGGCGTTCGACATCCGCACACTCGCACAGAATAATTAATCCCATTAGTGGCATATCATCCCCACACAACCACTCTTTTTGCATTTTTTTTTTTTGGGGGAGTTTTTATTAAGTAATTTATGCTATTGTGTAGACATTAAATAAATATTGATCATATTGTGTGGACATATCATAACTTAATTTAAAAATGAAACATAATAAAAAAGATTCTTAAAAAAGTGCAAAACTTTGGGTTTCAAATATAAGAGTTATAAATTACTTGTAAAAATATTTCAAGATCCACAAATAGGAAGGAAGGTGAAACAGAAATATGAAGAATCCTATTTTC
>NW_021376661.1:0-245 GCF_001605985.2 Dendrobium catenatum
CATCCTGGACGATCCTGGAGCAGATTTTGATATTACACGTCGCTCGTTGAATACGGTCCTCCTGACTTATGTCGCCCGCCGACTACAATATTTCCGACCTCCGTTGCCCGCCGACTACGGTTCTCCTGACTTACGTCGCCCGCCGACTACAGTACTCCGTCGCCAGCTGACTACGGTCCTCCTGACCTACGTCGCCCGCCGACTGCAATCCTTCTAACAAAGAGAATACGTCGATAGTAGCTCTT
>NW_021376662.1:0-297 GCF_001605985.2 Dendrobium catenatum
TATATTCAGAATAAAATGTCTTTTCAAAATCATGCAAGTTACGAATGAAAGTGCTCAGATGACACTAGAAAGTGCTCTGATACCACTTGAAAGTTCTTTAGGGATGTTAAGCCCTATAGAACTGGCCCAAGGCTAATTAAGAGATAGAGAGGTGAATTGGATAACTTTAAAACCAAAGTTAAAACTCAAACCAAAATCACCACAGAAATCAAAATGCGGAAGAAAATAATGCGGAAGCAATAATAAGGAAAGAACACACAAGATTTATAGTGGTTTGGTCAAATCTTGACCTACGTC
>NW_021376663.1:0-319 GCF_001605985.2 Dendrobium catenatum
GTTTCATCTGATACAATTTGTTTTGAGTGCAGGAAGTTATGTCACCTTCAAGCCGATTGCCCCAATCTGAAGAGTCAACTAGCAAAGGAGAAAGGAGATGACAAAGCTAAATACAAGAAAGGAAAGATGAGGACACAAAAAGCTTTTTGGGCCGACTCTGCCTCAGAATCGTCAGAGGAAGAAGCAGAGGAGGAGGTAACTAATTTGTATCTTATGGCTAACGATAACCTTGATCAATCGGATCAAGATGAGGTATGTCAACTTTCATATAATGAATTACTACTTATTTCTGAGAATATTCATGACTCGTATAGGAAAC
>NW_021376664.1:0-503 GCF_001605985.2 Dendrobium catenatum
GGATCTGGTAAGACTCCTGAACTTCGAATTTCTGATTGTGGTGCTATTTTCTGTAAGAACAGGTTGTGGGTACCTGTATTTGGAGATTTGAGGCAGGAGATTCTGTACGAATCTCATCATTTAGGCTATACTATTCACCCAGGTAGTGGTAAGATGTATGCTGACATGAAGCTTTTGTTCTAGTGGCCTGGGATGAAGAAGGATGTGGCAGAGTTTGTGTCGAGATGAGAAGCCTGTCAGTTGGTGAAGGCAGAGCATCAGCGATCAGGTGGACTATTGCAGTCGTTGCCTATCCCTGAGTGGAAGTGGGAGGAGGTAACGATGGACTTTGCGATGGGTTATCCTCGATCTAGACAAGGATACGACGCCATTTGGGTGGTTGTAGATCGACTGACGAAGTCTGCCCATTTTCTTCCGATCAGGCAGAACGATCCGGTGGATCATTTGGCACAGATATATGTGAAGAAAATAGTCAGATTGCACGGTGTGCCTCGAGTGATAGT
>NW_021376665.1:0-219 GCF_001605985.2 Dendrobium catenatum
AGTGTTTTGTTATTTGATCTTATTTAGCATAAAGTCTTAATTTTGCTTAATTGCTATTGGATGCTATCACTCATGGATAATATGTGATGTAGTCATTTTCAAACCTTACTTAGATCATCATTACCAAAATACATTAGATTTCTAACTTTATTAGCAAAAATCATCATATTTATTTTAGATCCAAAAGACTCCTTCAGAGATCCTTAGGAAGATTGGTGA
>NW_021376666.1:0-226 GCF_001605985.2 Dendrobium catenatum
AACCTCAACTGTGATGCAAAGACCTTTTGTTCACACACAATGCATGCAAAAGCCATCCCCTCGTACGAAACCCTCCAACCACAACATCTATCCCTCCAGATCAATAAGCTAGGTTCTCTTTTTTTTATTTCTTTTTTTAATTAGTTTCAACCAAGCACAAGTGAATCATCTCCTAAATTCCGAATACAGTATATTAGTTTACACTATATTTAGAATACCTCTGAAT
>NW_021376667.1:0-666 GCF_001605985.2 Dendrobium catenatum
ATTTAGTGTTTTAATTTCAACTTTTGAAATTTTTGAACCCTATGCTAACTCAAATATCAAGCTACAAGAACAATGTAACTATAACGTTCGAATTAGTATGGGGATTTACTTTACAAAAAGGTCGTACAAAGGATCTTCCCGTTAGTTTTCTAACGGGGTCCAAAATAAGACCTTTAAAAATTTTTTTTAGATACTGGTCGAATTATTCAAGAATGAAATGAATAAAAGAACCGGCGGAAGAAAGGTAGTTACAACCTATGCCAAGCACAAGTATACTACCGATTAAAGGGTATAAAACACTACTAAATATGGAGAGAGAAATGCATCCCCAGCGGAGTCGCCAGAAAAACCTTGGTGGGAAAAATTGTGTCACCACGTAGATTTTGATTTCTCCTATTTTATAATCGAATCTTGCATTGAGAATAAAGTATAATCTCGAGAGATTGACACAGTTTTCTACAATGGATTCAATATCAAAATAGGGTTTTTAAAATTGCTATTTATATAATCTAACACAGTTCAGAGAATAACATATTATTTCGAAAATAAACATGAAATTCTTAAGAATGTGTTTAAATAAAGAAATAAGCTTTTTAGAAAATTTATCCATTCTTTTATTTAGATATAGAAAGAAGAATATTATATCATCTTAAAAGACGAATATAA
>NW_021376668.1:0-465 GCF_001605985.2 Dendrobium catenatum
TCAATTAACCAATTATTTTGATTCCTAATCTCTAAACGAGAGGAAAATCCCACACAGTTAGCCAACACATGTGGATCAACCTCACACACAGGCACCTCAAATAAACTATTATGTGCATAAAAAATAAAAATAAAAATTTGCTCAAATAATTTATTTTCAATGAATGGGAAACTAAGGTGAACAAAATTTAAATGTGGGACCTAACTAGGGATCAAATAGATGAACATATCAATAGTTAGATTAAGGTTTCGTTTGGGAATGATTTCTTATTGCTTCTTAAAACAGATTTTTAGTACAAAAATAAAAGTTTTTTGTGCTTGGAAGTTGATTTAAAAAGCAGAAAGAAAGTTGTTCCAAATAAAGCCTAAGGCTTCATATTGGACAACTTTCTTAATGCTTCTTAAAGCAGCTTTCTAGTAACAAAATTTTAATTTTTTTACTAAAAAACTGCTTTAAGATACTGTA
>NW_021376669.1:0-361 GCF_001605985.2 Dendrobium catenatum
AGTCGTATTTGAGTTGATTAGCGAACCACTTTTAACTCAAAAATGGTTCATTCAATATTTTTTTTCTTAAATATTTTACTTGTAGGTATAAAATTTTTATTTTTTTATCAAAAATTTTAAAATTTATAGTTAATAAGTTATTAAAAAAATTAATCAAAATGGGTTAACGATTCAGGTCATTCCATTTGCTTGCAGGTCAATTAAGACAAATTCACACACAAATCACATACACAAGATTTAAACCCAATATCTCTTGGTTGGTAGTCAAAGCTCTCAGCCGATAAATCAAGATGAGCTGTGCGGGAAGTCTACTCTTACGCCAACTAACTGAAGCAAGAATGTTTGCGGTTAAACTTTCATG
>NW_021376670.1:0-217 GCF_001605985.2 Dendrobium catenatum
TATGTATTATAATTTAATTTTTTATTTATTTATATTCAAATTTTAAATTTTCATAAAATTGGATGAATATACTATTTAAAATTTGAAAGTAATGAGTATATATAACTTACTTTAAGGGTATTTGCATTAATATAAACGCTCTTATATTTACTTTATTGGAATTATTTAAATGTCAAATGTAACTTAGGCTTGATAAAGGAAAGAAAAAAAGATTGAA
>NW_021376671.1:0-276 GCF_001605985.2 Dendrobium catenatum
CCCATGAACGACGCACTCTTGCACTCGCGGCAATGCGCCCTTGTCCTTGCCAGTAGAGCTCAACGCTCTCACACGCTGTCCGTGCTCGAAGCTTGCATGGTTGGCCCTTGCCCTCATGTCGTAGTCACGCACGTGTTCACGTGGTCTGCCCTCGCTCGCAATCCCGCTTGATGCTAAAGCTCTCCGACCTCACCACCAGTCCCGCACCCACTCATATTGGTCGCTCATAGATCGGGTTGGGTTAGGGGTGCAAACGAGTCGAGTCGAGCTCGAGCT
>NW_021376672.1:0-439 GCF_001605985.2 Dendrobium catenatum
AAACATGTATCGCCGCCATTTTGGACCGCAAATGGCCGAAGGAGGACAAAACAAAAATCCAAACAGAAGAACACAAAAATCGCAACAAAATAAACAAGCGGGAAAAAAATACTTCCAAAACATTAGCTCAAGGCGTCGTGGACAGCGAGCATAGGAGCGAAGCCCTAGCGACGTGGAAGATGTAATTATTTTATATTTCTACACATTCACTTGGAGTAAAGGGTGGAAAGAATTCTAAAACCTAAAGAATTTTAGAGCTTTGTTCGACATCACCAATCATCCATGAGAAACAATTTATTCACATTGTCAATATTCACAATCATGATTATCCATCAACACCTATGTCCAACCCCTATATTCTTAGTCACTTGAACCCTATCATGAGAATGACTAAGCCGATTGTCAATCATCACTCTATTTTTCAATGTTCCCCATCGAT
>NW_021376673.1:0-210 GCF_001605985.2 Dendrobium catenatum
CAATCACTGATCCAGTAACAACTAGTGGCCACAAAAGGATTGCAAGACTAGCAAAGGGAATGTAAACAGTCTCCAGGAATGGCCTCATTTATAATACATCATGAATATTACTTGCCTTGTGAGGTGGAGGTACATCGACAAAGCTAAGCACTCTTTTTTGAAGTTTAATAATAATTATACCATTATATTACAATAAATATAAAATATTTA
>NW_021376674.1:0-1135 GCF_001605985.2 Dendrobium catenatum
CCAACATAAAACAAGTTATGAGGCTCTCTGATATAATGTAAATCATGAAATCCTTTTAAGTCATGAAAAGATTTATAAGATCCCTTAGCAAACTATTTATCCTCTATATCGCATGCCACCAAATATCCAAGATAGTACCAGGAAATTTCACCATTTTGTTTTTTCAATCCAGCTTAAAACAAATACAAATAAGACAAGAATGGCTTTTATATCATTTCACCTTCCCGACCTCCAATAAAAAAATGCTACAATAACATAACTGATCAGACATTTTTCCAAAGCTCAAGAGAATAACCCAATACTCCGATGTACCGTCGAAACAATTCTATAAAATAAAATTCATATTTGAAACATAAAGTGATACATTCTCCAACAACCTTCATATTATGCATCGTCAAGTGTTTCAAGATAGATTTCATTTCAATTCGGAAGCTAAATACAAGTAGGAGACAAGACACTTTGATAAGAGCTCACTCCAACTCAAAAAAAAAAAGTCCAACATGAAGCTTCACAAACACCTTTCACAAATGCATGTATTTTTCCAAAAATACATGAATTTACTTCTTCAAATCACACACATAACATCTTCCAAACTATACACATGTGAGAATGAGAATTAGAATAACCATTATAATGAGTGATCAACAAGAAACACCTTCAAAGTTTAAACTCACTGCTTTCTACTAAAAGATGCAATCATAAGCGAGAATTTAATGCCAATTTGATCCTCTCCCAAAGTGTTTCCAAAGTGTTTAAGAGATCTTCTAACATAAAGCACGCAAATCCTACATCAAACGTAATTTGATTCTCAAATAAAACTTTTCACATGTAAAGCAGTTCCTGAAACTTTCCCGCACAAAACCTCAATGAGTAAAAGAATTTTAAGATTCAAAAGTCTACATAAGCATCCCACCACCAACTGTAATCTTACAATGTTAAACTGATCTCCAACCCAGTCATCATATGATATCAAATACGCTTCCGAACCACTCCTCATGAAGCAATAATGTATTGATAAAAATAAATAAATGTTGGCAGAAGCAATTTTTTTTTTTAATCAAATTTCTCTCAAATGAAACATCACATCCTTAATCTTTTCTATAAGCTCAGTTTTATATATATATATATATATATA
>NW_021376675.1:0-246 GCF_001605985.2 Dendrobium catenatum
CCTCAAAACTCATGATTTTCTCATCAGGTAAATCATCATTTAGAGGAGATTCCGCCGGCAGTGGGTGTGCCGCAAGGAAGTCGGCGACGGCCTGCTCTTTCACAACACGCAGGGGAATGAAAGTGATTTCAAATTGGAACAATATCATAGAACAATGAGGCAAACTTCCTGACAACGTAGGCATGGTCATAAGATATTGCAAGGGGTTGAAACTAGAAATTAAGTTGATTTGATGAGAAAGCATGT
>NW_021376676.1:0-211 GCF_001605985.2 Dendrobium catenatum
CTCACTGCACTTCTAAATTTGTTCCCACATGTCATTCTGACATGGTCCAAATGATTAGAGGAAATTTCCAATAAAATGAACGAATCTTTTACTCCTGATAAGAAATCAAACCTTGTCCTTGAGAAACATGCATAAGTTCTTATACAGAGGCATCTTTTCCTTGAAGGTCTTTTGAACAAAATTACACTCTATACTGGGTCCAAGATCAAAC
>NW_021376677.1:0-401 GCF_001605985.2 Dendrobium catenatum
ACCATGTAAACCTTGGGCCAATAAAACCAATCTCATGAAATTCATTATTAGTTATGAAAGCTTCCATTTCTTTAGCTCCTTGAGAAAAGAGGAATTTCTTACCTCCTCTTTTGTCTTCTTTAGAAGTGAGGCAATTGAAGTCTCCTCCTACTACCATAGGATGGTCCTCCACCAAGTAAAACTCAATTAACTCCCATAGCTCTCTTCTTTTGTTTATATCTTTGCTCCCATAGACTGAAGCTATTCTCCACTTGCATTTACTGTTTATGGTTAAATCTCCAATAAGACATTGGGATGAAGAACCAACCAAGGAATAATCAACAATGTTAGAGTTCTAAAGAACAATAATCCCTCCAGATAAACAATTAGATGGGACCATAGCAAATTCCCATCCATCTCCC
>NW_021376678.1:0-254 GCF_001605985.2 Dendrobium catenatum
TCAAAACCTTTGCATTTCTATTAAATTTACCTCTATTTCATTGTTGGCGTCTCTTCTGCTTCCTCTTCAAAAAGCTTCTAAATTGTCTAATCATTAATGCGATGTCGTCTTCATCCTCAGGTTGTGAGTGTTCACTCTCAGACTCCTCCACTTTCAATTCTATTTTCTTCTCCCTTCGTGGTTCACCTGCATCAATCTTTCTTTGGCTAACTCCATAATCGTAAGCAATTAGCGAACCAAGAAGATTGTCAATA
>NW_021376679.1:0-264 GCF_001605985.2 Dendrobium catenatum
TACTGCTTTGTAAAGCAGCTTTTTAGTACAAATATTTTATTTTTTGTACTAGAAAATTGCTTTAAGAGCAGTAAGAAAGCTGTCCCAAATGAAGCCTAAAACACAATTTTTTTGAAGACCTTGATGGTAATGTACTAAAAGAAATTGATGCTTCATGACACCTCTTCTCAAAGAAAAAATAATAAAAGAAACCATGCTTGCTAAAGAATTCAGTACAATCTTAGCATAATTATAATTTTTCAAATTATAATTATTATAAAAAGT
>NW_021376680.1:0-524 GCF_001605985.2 Dendrobium catenatum
TCAATCATCAAAACACAGGTCATGAAAATAGGTTTGCATTAATCTCCCCCTTTTTGATGATGGCAAAACACTACGAAAACAATTAGCAGTAAAAGCTCAGGATCGACACAAAAAGAACATCATAAACCTCTCCCCCTTTTGACATATCAAAAAGGAGGGAACACAAAAGAACAATAGCAAATCACAAAATCCCTTTTTTTTTTGGCCAAGGCATGAAAATGATATAGTATTCTATGTGATTGATTTAAAAACATGTGAGTTAATGTGTTAATAATCTCATCAAAAAATAGAATAATAGAATATCCGATCATGGTTACCCTTAGCTCAGACGTTTTCTTAGGGTAGAATCGTCTTTTGAAATCAATGACCTAACTAAAAGAATTAATTGTATATGAAAAAAAAATCCATCCATCACTTGGCTTAAGAAAAAAAACTATCTTTTAAAAATAATGAACCAAAGTAAATTTGTCACGATCGGAAAACAATTGAAATCAAGCATTTGAGAACCAAAACTTCTAAGTTCT
>NW_021376681.1:0-472 GCF_001605985.2 Dendrobium catenatum
CTTCTCCTCTCCTCTCCCCCCCCCCCCCTCTTCTCTCTTGAGTTTCTTCATGATCTCTCGCCTACGTGTAAACTATGTATGGTGGATCCCGAAGTTGATCACGCGCTCGTATTCGACGTCTACGGAGACATCCACATCCTTCGATCTCCATTCTTTGATGTTGGATTTGGCTTTGACGACACAATTGAAAATTACTTGAATCGAATCCTTCCCACCCTTGTGGACGTCATCGACGATCAATTTTCAGACTACGAGTGGATCATCAACGGTCAACCTCCCGTGCCACCTCCACCTCCGACTACCTTCCCAACAATGACGTTCTTCGGCTCCTCCGTACTGGTGGCTACCTCATTTCTAGCGTGGCTGATCTTCCTCCGCTCAACCTAGATTCGTAGGAAAGAGAGGTCCTCAAGGTGAACAACTCTTTATTAACTTTTGGATTCATGTTGTAAGCTTTTAACATTACTTCACC
>NW_021376682.1:0-1267 GCF_001605985.2 Dendrobium catenatum
GTTTGAAGAAGGTTTAATTAATATTAAAATAATATTATAATGCATCTAGGATTATTTTAATATTATAAAATTATCAGTGAATATATATTGAATACTCGATAAATGGGTTGCTCGGTTTGGTTGATCATGATGATCTGAGATGGTTCAACCATTGTTAAAGGTGGTTCATTCGTAATCCATGATTGTTCAATCATTTAGGATATATTTGTTTGAGTTGGTGTTCCATGTATGTAGATCATTAATCTAATCCTAAGTTTTGTAGTAGTTGGGATACATACAAAGCAAGGATTATTATAGAGAAATTGTTCTAGCAATCTGAGAATAATGATCTTATTGCCCACACAGCCACACTGAGAGATTAGTTAGAGTAGGGGTGTCAATATTTGACACGACCTGAAAATTTTGGATTATTGTCAACCCAATTGTCATACGGGTTGAGCTCGGATTTAGTAAACCGACCCGCTTAAAAAATCGGGTCAGGTTCAAGTTGATCTGAAAACCTGAGACTGGCCTGAAATCAACCAGCAATCTGCCACTCCGCCTCTCCTACACCACAGTCGTGACTCGTGAGTCCCTGACATTTGCTACTCCGCCTCTCCTGCTGCCCCGTTGGCTCGTGCTCTCGTGCTCGGGTCCGCATCGGACCGCTCCGCTGCTCTCGTAGGATCTGCATTGGACCTCTCCTACATCACCCGCAATAGACCACTTCGCCACTCCCGCAGGACCCGCACCACACCCTAGATCGCTAGTCGCTGCCTCACCAGTGCCTAACTCCCCCACTCCCGCTCCAGCTCCGCCCCCACCCAACCTCACGTAACATGAGTCCCGCACCGTGCGAGGACTCAACTTAGTAAAATATGAGTTACTATGTCATGTTGGGTCAACCCGATAACCTGACAGGTCAGGTCCGGGTCTAAACTTTTGACCCGTTTACAAAACTGGGTCAGGTTTGAATCAGCCTATTGAACCCATGTCAGTTCCAGATTCAACCTAAACTCGACCTGAAATCTAATTTTGGCACCCCTACTTTAGATTAAAAATTAGATGCTTTAATTACTCCTAAATAGAATTTTTTATATAAGGAACATCAGGAGAGGAAAGATGAAGAGAAACGGGATGAGGCAGCAAGTGATATATAAGATGTTTGGCCTTGATCTAACCTTTGATTTTTTCCAGGTTAGGACTAAGGTGCAGTAGGAAAATGATATAGAGTCGGAGTTGGAGGAAGAGGTGAAGAAATTAGGGAACCAATCGATTATCATTGTAC
>NW_021376683.1:0-201 GCF_001605985.2 Dendrobium catenatum
CGCTGACCCGAACAATTCCTATTTTTCTTGCCTTCCACAGGTTGTCGGGTTAACCCGACCCGGCAACTCGATAATTGTTTTTATATGTTTTTTTTTTTTGCTGTTAAAGGAAAAAATGCATACATAATTTAACTAAAAGTCTTAAATACATACATTGTAATTGCTACAATAAAATACAAGATTACAAGTTACTGATTGACA
>NW_021376684.1:0-424 GCF_001605985.2 Dendrobium catenatum
CTGACTGCATCCAGAGTTCTTTCCGGTCACCGATAGACATCCGCCAATCCTCCCAATAACTGTCATCCGACAACGGTCATCCTGACCCCCGTTGCCTGCCGACTATGATTCTTCTAACCTTTATCGTAATATAACGGTCTTTCCAACTTCCGTCGCCCGCCGACTACGGTTCTCCCGACTGCCGACTACATTCCTCGTCGACTATGGTTCTCCTGACCTTCGTCGCCCGCCGACTATGGGTCCTCTCAACCTTCATCGCCCTCCGACAACGGTCCTTCTGACCTATGTCGCTTCCCGACTACGGTCCTTCCGACCTTTGTCGCCATATAACGGTCCTTCTTACATATGTCGCTCGCCGACTATGATTCTTCCGACTCCCGTCACCCGCCAAATATTGTTCTTCTGATCTACTTCGCTCGCAGAC
>NW_021376685.1:0-1394 GCF_001605985.2 Dendrobium catenatum
TTGAACACATGTGAGTGCTAATTGTTATAAAATCATTCTAAAGATTTGATGAAAGTATATCTTGTATTTCAATTATCATACATAGTTTGTGGTTAAATCAATTTTATATTTATGTTTCACACATTCCAATGGTATGTATGCATGCATCTTTGATGGAAAAGAACTTTGTTTGTTAAATTAGAAACATATTACCCCTTTAGAAGACTTGAAATTGTATGCTACATATAAGGAAGTTTTTGGTTATATGAATCATAATTAAAGATTGGAAGATATCTTTGAATGATTAAAAGGAAATAAATTTGCTATAATTTTCCTTCTCTTAAATTTTGGTTGGCATGAGTGTTGATTTGGAATAAGTTTGAAGCTTATGGTTGCAAGTTGGATTCAATTTGAAGTCTAGTAATCCATTCTTTGCACTTGCATCAAGGATGTTTTCTTTTTTTGATTTAGTGAAAGAGAAAATATTAGAGAACATGATTGTGTTTTGTGATTCAGTTGTAAATGTTTGAACTTTGAATGAAGAAAAGTATAATTTTGGAAAGGTAAAATATTTTGACAAGTGTATGTGTGTTAAAAAAGTTATGTGAGGAAGGTGAAAAGCAAAGTTTTTGGTGTGGTAAGAAAAAGTAATTTGCATTTGTGTAAAAGTGAAACTTGTGTGTGTTTTGGAAAGGGTGATATGGTGAACTTTTGTTTGTTTTGGTGATGAGTATCATGTATGGAAAGATGAAAAGTGAAGTGTAAGTTGCGAAAGGATAAAGTGTTCTAAAAAAAATTGAAACCATATGAATTTTTGGAAAAAGAGGTGAAAAGTGGGATTATTGGAGAGTGGGTTTCTTTGAGTATTTATTGGGAAGAAAAATTATTCGTGATAGAGACTGATAGCTTTGGATGAAATTATTGAAAAGTAAAGTATCTTTTTCTCTCTCTACCCTTCTTCTATCTCCCCTTTTATTCCTTTCTTATGCCTCGAGATAAATGTTGGAACAATATAAAGTATGTTTTCAAAAAGGAAAGGTTTCAAAAGCAAAGTCAACGAACCAGTGTTCAAGCCCGAAGAAAGGTACGTCTTTATTTTCAGTAAATTTTAGTTGTTTTTTTATTAATTATTAAATGTACTTTCTAATACCCATTTTCTTTTCATTATTGACATAAACTACGAGGAACGGTACCGGTCAAGGGAACAAAAGGACAAGCAGCTAATGACATCAGTTGCCTCTATCCAACCGGGTAGAGGCGCTACGGGTAGAACCACCGGGTCGTAGCCCCCGGTGATTGTGAGTATTCTAAACTTAGAAAACTTTTAGGGGCCCCTTGATGTGGTGTGCACGAACCCTTTCCTTTTAGGTCCCTGTATTAACTTCAATTTTATTAGGTTCTTTTATTTACTCTTA
>NW_021376686.1:0-312 GCF_001605985.2 Dendrobium catenatum
TACCATGCTCTAGGTGCTTTCTTTAGTCCATAAAGTGTTTTTTTTTTAATTTGAATACATGGTTTAGAAATTGTGAACTTTCAAATCCAGGGGGTTGTTCAACATAGACATCTTCCTTAATTACCCCGTTAAGAAATGCACTCTTTACATCCATTTGATATAATTTAAAGTTCTTAAAGTAAGCAAAAGCTAAGAGCACCCTTATGGCTTCTAGTCTAGCAACAGGGGCAAAGGTTTCTTCAAAGTCTATTCCCTCAATTTGGTTATACCCCTTTTCTACTAATCTGGCTTTATTCCTTATTATAGTTCCTG
>NW_021376687.1:0-297 GCF_001605985.2 Dendrobium catenatum
GGTAATCAATGAGGGAGGATTGCTGAAACAAAAGAAACCTTTTGAACCAATTGGTAAAGGAAAGAATGTAATCTATGACGACGGATCGGCTGTCAAAAAATTTTCATCTTCTCCAGAATTTTGGAACGTAAAATTCCTAACTTCAGATGATTCATCTTCAAGATAAAAAATGAATCAAATTAAGATGTCGACGAGATTAAAAAATTTAGTGGATTCTAACAATGATAAAGATGAGGTTCTATTTTCAGTCATAAAGCTTCTGGTCCAAGCTTCAAAGATATTGTAACTGAATCATCC
>NW_021376688.1:0-1570 GCF_001605985.2 Dendrobium catenatum
CAATATCCTGGTCGTCAAGACCTTCAGGCACCTCACTTCTCTAACAGCTCTTTCCAAATCCTTCATAGTACACATCTCCACCCAGGAGATGGGAAAGGTCGGGGGGCCGAGGAGGAGGAGGCTCCCGCTCCCGCTCCCGTTCCTGATCCTATTCTTCTCCATCTGCACTCACCGTTTGATTAGTTAATAGAGAGGTTTGATCGATGGGAGACCCGCTTCGATGCTTACATTGCTGTATAGAAGCAACAACATTCTGAGGACATTGCCCACTACGAGCAACACCGCACAAAGGACTTAGCCCGTTTTAACAGCTACATTACTCACCAGCAGCAGCAGCATGACCAGGACATCTCCTGGTTTAATGCTCAGTTTACTACTCTAGCTGGCTACTTTCAGCAGCCACCTCCACCACCTCCATCTGATGATCATGATCCCTCATTTTTCTAGTTTATATTTTCTGTTTTCTATTTTTTGTAGTTTGTCTTGTAGTTTGTTTTAATTTCTATTGTGTTGTTTCCTTTTTCTTTATATGTGTCTAGGACCCTCTTTTTGTGATGACAAAAGGGGGAGTAGGATATGATAGGAAAAGTTGATGTGCTTGTAACTTTGAAATTTTAATGAACTGCAGTTTTTAATGAGATTTTCATACTTGTGTTTGCCATCATCAAAAAGGGGGAGATTGTTGCAAATCTATTTTCATGACTTATGCTTTGATGATTGACAAACACTATTGATTCTCTTGTACTGCCTGTTACTTCTAACTTTTCAGGAATCGATTATCGGACGAACAAACAAAGCCAGTTCAAGATTGCATAGGTTAAGGGTTGAGTCAGTCTGTACTTTATTTTTTCTCTTCCTGAGTCTACTTGTAATGTTCAAAGAGACTGATGCTAAGTAACCCTACACACACACTTGAGATACTTAGAATTTCTATTTTTACTCAAATCAGACAGGATGATATTTACATTGTCCTGAACGATCAGGCTTAAAATAGAAAATTTAAACATGGGTTCTTAATTAAGGCAGCCGTCATACTTGTATTGGCCAGGACGATAAGCTCAAAATAGAAAGAAATTATCGCCATAAACAATTAAGGTATTCTGTATTTTGGAAATTGGCCTGGACGATATTCACAATTATGCCTTAATTAATCAGACAAATCAAGGAAGTAATTAAGGATGATTGATACGATCATATCGTCCTGGACGATCGCAGGATCGGCCAAGATGATCTATTCAAAAACCTTAGTTACTTATGGATAATAAATATCGGCCAGAACAAATTCAGGGCGATGCTCTGGACGATCTTCCTCTGATTTGAACTGATTGGCCTGGATGATCGTGAGATTGTCCTGAACGATCAAGCCAATTTTAAATCATCCAGTTTGCATCCAAGGCGATGCTCTAGCCGATCTTCTGAGATTTGTACTGATCGGACAAAACGATGTTCATATCGTCTTGGATGATATTGTCGGCAACTTGCAATTAATGAGCTCCTAATTTGAAGCTCTTCTATTTAAGAGCTCTTGTTCAACATTTTTGAACAATCTTTTGCTGTTGACTTGACTTGA
>NW_021376689.1:0-493 GCF_001605985.2 Dendrobium catenatum
GTATATCGGCCACATTGAAGGTGGGTGAAGTTTGGATGTGAGCAGGCAGATCAATGACATAAGCATTGTCATTTATCTTGCGTAGAACCGAGAAGGGGCCGATCTTTCGTGGGCTAAGCTTGGAGTATGTCCCCGTGGGGAATCGCTCACGACGCATTCGGAGCATGACTAAGTCGCCCGGGCTAAAGACTTTGAACCGCCTGTGACTATCAGCTAATTGTTTATATTTAGCATTGGATTCATTAAGCTTAGAGTGTACCTCCTCAATGATGTTGTGAAACTGTTGAGCGGTCTGGGAAGCCGCTGTGCTGCGACATTTTGGAATAACAGCAACATCGATCAAGTGATTAGGCATTTTGGTGTACACTATGCTGAAGGGGCTATGTCCCGTGGACCTATTTGGCATAGAATTGAAGGCGAATTCCGCTTGACTCAGCATATCCTCCCATTTCTTTGGGTGATCCTGTACCAAGCACCGCAACATGTTGCCGAG
>NW_021376690.1:0-307 GCF_001605985.2 Dendrobium catenatum
AGCAATACCGAGTTGTATCGAGTTTTTTCTTGGAAAACTCGGTGCAACTTTTGTATAACTCGGTACAACTCGATACCGAGTTGTATTGAGTTTTTTCTTGGAAAAACTCAGTACAACTCGATACTGAGTTATACCGAGCTATACCGAGCTATACCGAGCAATACCAAGTTACCGAGTTTTTCTAAGAAAAAACTCGATACAACTCGGTATTGCTCGGTATAGCTCGGTATAACTCGGTATAGCTCGGTATAACTCGGTATTAGTCTTCATAGAGCGGTATTCCTCGTTATTATCAAAAAATACCTAG
>NW_021376691.1:0-440 GCF_001605985.2 Dendrobium catenatum
CAGATTGAGCTCATTTCAGATTTCCCAAACACTAACTAAATCTCTTAGGATCCAGGCCCTTATATCTCCTTTTTTATAGCATATACATATAGTATATCAATTCAGAAAAAATCAGGACAAAGCAGAAATCACACAAAAATCGGGCAGCACAACGGCTGTATACGGAATTTACACAATTTTTCCTGAAAAATAACAGAATATCAAATTTGCACATAATGTAGATAACAACATTACAAGACTTTAATTCTACTGCTCAGCAATTTTCAAACTACACAGAAAAATCCAGTCGACGAAAAATACCGTCGAATCAAAACTACCTGGAAAAAAATCTCCAGAAAATAATCAAAATGTGCACACTCGGCACGTCAACAACATACAGAAAGTTACGCGATAAAAACTGAATCAATCGGAAAATACGGACGAAAATCACGAATAAAAAT
>NW_021376692.1:0-471 GCF_001605985.2 Dendrobium catenatum
CCCCACCGGCGACATCCCTACAACAACAACAACAACAACATCAAGTCTTTGTCCCACTACGTGGGATCAGTTACATGAATCCTTTTTCGCCATTGTATCATGTTAAAAGTCAATTTCTTGTGCTTGTAAGGAGAGATTATTATGTGCGGTGTCCGGACTGTCCGGAGGCGAATCAGGACCGTGCCACATCACCCAGATGCACCGGGCCCCGAGTGACGTGGCACATCCGGAATCGCCTCCGAACGAATCCGGACGCCGCACCTAATAGTTTTCCACTTGTAAGGGGAGCATTTGAGGCTGCCAGTCGGCTAATAATGGATAGTTGGGACCATGTTGGCATTTGTTGCCCAACATTATCCAATCATTGCTTAACCTCATATGCCCGTAAAATATGAGTTTTAAAATTTGGAACCAAATAAAATAAGGAGCTTTGAAACATACCAAGGACCACCAAACCCAAGTTCATAGAAG
>NW_021376693.1:0-420 GCF_001605985.2 Dendrobium catenatum
CCACTCATGTATTTCATTTCTACCACTCATATTTGATGTGAAAATGAACTATGGGTGGTATGTATGTAATATTAAAGTTTTAGGTGTTAAATATGTAAATGCATAGTATTAAGTGGTATGTATGTAAATCTCCCTTTTTTTTTATCTACAAACGATTGAATAAGCTCTCAGACACATTCTTATGAAATAATTTATTTTCTTTCGACTTTGATTTTGTTCGGGATGACTTTTTGCTGATTCTTAAATCAAATTTTTAATACAAAAATTAAAATTTATGTATTAAAAAATTGCTTTATTATTTTTGTATGTCTTATTCTCATATTTAAATAAATCTAACTCATTTAAGATTTCAGTAGCTTATTAGAAGGTCTCCATCAGTAGAAATTGCATGCATGGATAACTAACACACCATGTAATATT
>NW_021376694.1:0-219 GCF_001605985.2 Dendrobium catenatum
ATAAACCAACAAATCAAAATATTCTATAGCTTAATGAAAAAAATTAATGTTACTCTAAATTTTTATTCTACCTTATTCTGATATAATTTAATTAGTTTAACAAATCTATCCGCCGATTCATCTAAAATACTGATCAAATGCACATCTTTTTTATTAAAATTTCAAAATTCAATTGAATCAAGACTATGAATTTTAAAATAAGAAAAAGAAAAACAAAAA
>NW_021376695.1:0-201 GCF_001605985.2 Dendrobium catenatum
AACTTGCATATCTGAGTTGCGTTAAATAAAAGAAAACCAAGTCTGCTTACAAATAATATGGGTTGCATCTCAGATATCTCAGGAGTGTTGCATATCTGATGCAATAAGGATTACATGAAAAGAACAAGAAGTTAAAATCTTCATGAATATAACATGACTTTGTTATTCAAATAACCTATAAACCTGTTGTATGCTACTGAT
>NW_021376696.1:0-442 GCF_001605985.2 Dendrobium catenatum
AACTGAACACAATGAATTTGATCAATAGCTTCATGTGGTTTTTTATGTTGCTTACTTCTCTAGTAATGATCTGAATTAGAATAAGGTAGCTAGGATAGATTAAAACTTTCTTTGATTGAGATTACATAGTTACGTTCGTGTTTTAGTACTATACAGGTTATTCATGTGTAGAGAGGGTTTTATGCCGCTAGCTTTTACATATCATATTATCTCGTGTTCTTTATAATGTTGTCGATAATTTTTTATTTCATGTAGAAAATGTATGGAGGAAAGAATATTGATGGTTTTTTAGAGCTCTTTCTTTCTGTATAAATGACTTGTGTGGGTCTCCGAAAGGATTCCGCTCATGTGGTTCGAATGCAAAGAGTACGATCACACTGTCCCGAAGGAAAAAATGGTCGTAGGCATTTACAATCGACACAAGCAGGCCGATGGAAGAGCA
>NW_021376697.1:0-407 GCF_001605985.2 Dendrobium catenatum
CCTTGCGCAGAAGCTAATGATCTACAAATGCAACGTTCAAGGGAAGCTTGTGGTGACTGCAACCCAAATGCTGGAATCTATGATCAGGTCTCCTCGTCCCACCAGAGCAGAAGCTACAGATGTCGCCAATGCTGTTCTTGATGGCACTAATTGTGTCATGCTCAGCGGCGAGACAGCAGCGGGTGCTTACCCTGTTCTTGCTGTTGAGATCATGGCGAGGATACGCGAGGAAGCAGAATCATTTATGGATTATGACGCTGTGTTTAAAGCACTCACGACTGTAACAAAGTCGCCAAGTACTCCATTGGAGAGCCTTGCTTCGTCTGCCGTTCGACTTGCAAAGTCTGTCAGAGCTGCTCTTATTCTTGTTCTGACGAGAGGAGGGACTGCTTCAAGACTGGTGGCTA
>NW_021376698.1:0-303 GCF_001605985.2 Dendrobium catenatum
CTGCTGCTCGGATCTCCGTCTTCAGCCCTTTCATAAAATTTTCCTCCAATATTGTATCTGAAAGTTGCTCCACCCTGCTGGCTAGGTGCTCAAAATGGTCCCAGTAATCTATTACTAATCCCTCCTGTGTCAGAGCAAAGAACTGCTCATAGAAGTCTCCTCCCCGATCGATTTGAAAATGCTCTATTATGCAGTCTTTGAATTCCCTCCAGTTCCTGATCGGCCTCCTCTGATCTCTTCACTGAAACCACGACAGGGCTTTCCCCTCCAAGCACAATCCCGCTGCTGTCAGCTTCTCCTCCT
>NW_021376699.1:0-206 GCF_001605985.2 Dendrobium catenatum
TTGATTCGATCTCTTTTTTCTTATCCAAATGTTTTTCTACGTTAGGCCTTTTGATTTCAAAAGAAGATTTTGCCCTAAAAGAAGTCCGAGCTTAGGGTTAACATGATCGTATAATTTACCATTTTTTGGATTTTTGATGTTGTTAACTCATTAACTTATAAATTTTTAGAATCAATCACATGGAGACTATACCATGTTCAGGCCTT
>NW_021376700.1:0-475 GCF_001605985.2 Dendrobium catenatum
CTCTTTGCCCCTTTCTCTCTCTCTCTCTCGCTCTCTCTCTCGCTCTATTTATCCCTCTATGACCCTCTCTCTATCCCTCTCTCTCCCCTCTCTCTCTTATTGCTATCTCTCTCCTCTCTTTCCATCTCTCTCTTCCTCTCTTTTTCTCTCTTTGTCCCTTTGTGTCCTTCTCTCTATCCCTTTCTCTCTCTCCTCTCTCTCTCTCACACTCTCTCTCTTATTATCTCTCATTCTCTCTATCTCTTTGTCCCTCTCTCTCTCCCTCTCTCTCTCTCTCCCCCCTTTTAAAGAGAATAATGCTATGCGGATGATGGGTTTATTAAATGATTATTGTGACTGGACGGGTTAAAAAATCAACTGTGGAAAGTCTTTTATCCTCTTTAATAGGAGATGTCCATGCTAGAAGAAGCGAATGGTTGCAAAGCTGATGGGGTACAGAAAGGTGAATTCCTTGGAATACCTTGGATTACCTTTG
>NW_021376701.1:0-457 GCF_001605985.2 Dendrobium catenatum
ATTCCCTGAAAATAGATTCACAAAAATCTTCTTCTTTTTGATGATGACAAACAATCAAACAATCAAAACAGTTTAATAGAAATAACATGAATCAAAAAGTTCAAATTTTACCAAGGGATGAACACAGTACAACATAAAATAGTACATCTAAACAACATAAAACAGTACAACTACTCCAACTTTTGACATCACAAAATGGAGGGAATAAAACACAAATAGAAATAAAAACTATTAAAAATGACAAAGTACATCATAGAAAAAGCAATGTATGAAACTAAATTAAAAGAAGGGCGGACCCTGATCATTAGAAGGTGGTGGTGGTGGTGGTGGCAGAAAGAAATTGGAAAGAGTTATAAACTACTTCCCAAAATGAGGTCATGTCCTGGCATGTTAGTGCTGCTGGTTGTGCTACGAATGAGTCAAAGCAAGCAACATACTCTACATGTTCCTGCTCATG
>NW_021376702.1:0-652 GCF_001605985.2 Dendrobium catenatum
TACTTCCGCTACTTCTTCTCGTTGGGAATGGCCACCTATGCTAGTGGTGGATCCCATCTTCGTGGCGATGCCGATATACTTGTCTAGTTTGCGGCCGCCAATCGCCTTCGTTTGCGCCGTCATCTTCGCCATCATCATAATCGGCGTCATCATCGACGTCTGTATGTGTCACCATATAGACAACTTTCATATTTATGGTGTTATTTATTTCTTTCATTTCTTCTTCTATATATTCTTTTTTTTTTTCTATATTTTCTTCCCCCTTTATATCTTCTTCCCTTTCTTTCATGTCTTATAGTACTCAGATCTCCAAGCAGTGGTGCCATTGGATCTCCAGTTCTTGATTTGGCAAGGAGACTTTTCGACCAGCGGACTGCGATCAAAGTTAGTCTCTTCCTTTGGAGGGGTTGGTGAGCGACGGGATCCCCCAGAGGATTCTCCAAGGTGTCAACCGTCGGGAGGGGCGTCATCGTGGGTCTTCTTCGGACCCATTTCTGACGTATTTGTGGACGGGGGGTGGATCTTTGGGAAGTTGCATCAGATGTCACACCCAAATTTATTTCTCATTTTCTTCTTTCTTCTCGTTCTTCTCTATGGGGCCTTGGCCTCCAGATTTCTTTTCCTTTCCACCGGGACATTTTAGTAGTTGATC
>NW_021376703.1:0-322 GCF_001605985.2 Dendrobium catenatum
AAAATAATTTATTTTCATGAAAAAAATATTTTTTTAAAATATAACTAATCGTACAGTACAATCACCACATTATACTGGACGATCTGTTATAATTAGAAAGCATGCTGTCCATTAAATTAGGCAAAAATTTGAAAACACGATTATATTGTACGATGTTTAAAATATTATCTATTTTAATCCTGTGATTAATCAATTAATCAGAATAGGAGCAAGACGATAAGGTATAAGCATGTTAAGGTTTGTTTGTGTGTTGTGTTTATGTGTGTTTGTTTATCTATTTTGTGTGTTTAATTTTTATTATTTTTTATTTTTTTTATTATAT
>NW_021376704.1:0-243 GCF_001605985.2 Dendrobium catenatum
TGTTTCAGCTATTAACACTCTGCAGGACCGCAGGCCACCTCCGCTCAGCAGATTACCTCCGCTCAGCTGCCACGATCCCATGCCCGATTCTGCAGTTGAAGCCACGCGAAATCACCTCCACTCACGTGGCAGCGGTAGCAGTTCCACTGCCACTTATTTAAGCAGCGACGACAACACCTCCTCAAAGTCCCGGAGCATTGTTGAGCGCTGCACTTTTGGATCAGAGAACGAATCGCACTTCCC
>NW_021376705.1:0-242 GCF_001605985.2 Dendrobium catenatum
AGTGTCCTTGAGTGCATTGTGAATGTCCACAAGTTTATCAAGTGGGTTGCTCCACAAAGGACAATGAAGGCACCAAACTGTATAAGCACCCATCTATATGGGAAAAATGAAGACTTCTTCACGAAATAAATGAGCTCAAGTGGAATGGAGAAGTAGGCAAGGGCAATAAAGAAATCAGAGATATATTGATACTTCACTAAAAGCTCATCAGCGGGCCATTGTGGCTCAATGCAGTCACAGCC
>NW_021376706.1:0-504 GCF_001605985.2 Dendrobium catenatum
CACCTGTTTTATAATATATACAGGAATTGATGGGGATAACTCTTAAATGCTGTCTTGTAATTTGTAAAAACTTAGGCTTCGTTTGAGACGGCTTTTTTACTGCTTCTTAAAGCAACTTTCTAATAAAAAAATAAATTTTATACTAAAAAGTTCCTTTAACAATAAGTAAAAAAGTCGTCCCAAACAAAGCCTTAAATTGATTCCCATGATTACATTCGCACATAACAAAAAACTTGGTTTTTAAATGTTTCTCCTATGAAATGTGCAATTTGTATGCTTCATCTTTCTACTGTGATTCTCACTGACAGCCTCCAATCTTGATTCAGGCACGCAGTCAATTGCTGTATCATCTCCCCCTCCAAAATCAACGGATAGTCAAATGGAAGCGCCTATTCAAACTAATGCATCTTTGCAATCTAAAAAGCATCAGGCTGGTTCTCTTCGTAAAGTTGTTCCTAGCCCAACTGCAAGTCTAACGCCACAATCTTTCTCGGCTTGTCGCCG
>NW_021376707.1:0-300 GCF_001605985.2 Dendrobium catenatum
ACTGATGTGGTTGTTTGGTCTGAAGGACCGTAGTTGGTGGGCGACGTAAGTCGGAAGGACCGTAGTTGGCAGACAACGGAGGTCGGAAGGACTGTAGTCGGTGGGCGACGTAAGTCAGCAGAACCATAGTCGGCGGGCAATGGAGGTCAGGGGGACTGTAGCCCGTGGGCGACGTAAGTGAGGAGAACCATATTTGGCAGGCGACGGAGGTCGGAATGACTGTAGTCAGTGGGCGACGTAAGTCAGAGGGACCATTTTCAACAGGCGACGGAGGTCGGAATGACTGTAGTCCTGTAGTCG
>NW_021376708.1:0-257 GCF_001605985.2 Dendrobium catenatum
AAGGCGGAGGTGGTGGGATCGGTGGGGGAGGGAGAAGCGCCGGTGAGGTGACCGGCGTACCCGTTGGCGGTGAATTGTTGAAGAACTTGAATCCGCCATATTGCGTAGTTGTCGGAGGTAAGGGTGTTGGAGATGAGATTCTTGATGTTTGAGATCAAGAATTTGAGCGGCGCAGGGATGACGAGATCATCAGGTTGATTGCCGGAGTGGAGGAGGGAGGAGGAGGGAGGAAGAGAAGTGGTTGATTCTTGATCAGC
>NW_021376709.1:0-251 GCF_001605985.2 Dendrobium catenatum
CACCCGTCGCCCGCCGACTACAGTCCTTCTAACTTACGTCGCCCACCGACTATAGTCTTTCCGACCTCCGTCGCCAGCCGACTACGGTCCTCCTAACTTACGTCATCCACAGAATACAACCTTTCTGACCTCCGTTACCAAATTATAGTCCTCCCAACCAAACGAACAAGTCAATAGTGATTCTTTGTATTTGCATCATATAATGTACTCTATAAAATGTACATCAAACTAAGGCCTTCTCCTAATGAAGG
>NW_021376710.1:0-961 GCF_001605985.2 Dendrobium catenatum
AAAATAAATCTAATAAAATTGAAGTTACTACAGGGACTTAAAGGGGAAGGGTTCGCTCACACCACATTAAGGGGACCCTAAAGGTTTTCTAAGTTTAGAATACTCACAGTTACTGGGGGCTACGACCCGGTGGTTCCGCCCGTAGCACCTCTACCCGGTTGGATAGAGGCGACTGACGTCATTAGCTCCTTATACTTTTGTCAATTCGATCAGTACCATTCCTCGCAGTTCATGCAAATAAAGAAAAGAAAACAGGAAAAGCAGGGATTAGAAAGCATATTTAATAATAATAAAATAATTGAAATTTTACTGAAAATAAAGATGTACCTTTTTTTAAACTTGAACACTGGCTTGGTTGAATGTCTTTTTGGAACCTTTACTTTTGGAAATACATTTTGTAATCTTCAAACATGTATCTCGAGGCACAAGAAATGAGAAGTAGAGGAGGGAAAGAGAAATAGAGAAAGAAATAGAGCCTTTGATTTTCAATGCTTTCATTTTTAATAAACATCCAACTAACTCATTTCCCAACATAAATGGCTTTTCATCTCATTTACCAATACTCATACACTCTCATATACAAGTATTAGTTCCCAACACATTTCACTTTTCCCAAAATTCAAACATCTCACTTTCAAAATTACTCTTATATTTTTCAAAACATACACTTTTTCACTTTTCAAATCACCCATAAATTTCATTTTTCAAACCCTTTATAAATCTCAATCTTTCAAAAAGTCACATATTTCAAGTTTCACTTCTCAACATACGCATACAATACAAATCAATACGCCAAACACTTCACTATTATACATTTACATATTTCAAAATTTCAAAACATACACCTTTTGCTTTCTAAAATCCCAAAAATTTAATTCAAACCAAACACACTTTTCTTTTGACAACCACTTGCTTCTACAAAGGCTAGCCTAGGTAGTGTGAAGGGCGTCAAAGAGAAATT
>NW_021376711.1:0-399 GCF_001605985.2 Dendrobium catenatum
CTGTACTGACTGACTCTGGACTGGCACACTCGAAGGTGCTGCTGGGGGAGACATCGGAACTGTCCTCTGAACCCTATCAACTCTAACAGGCTCTGGGGCTGGCGATCTATCAACTCTAACAGGTTCTGGGGCTGACGACTGTGGTGCTACTGGCTCGTCTCTGGACGTAGTAGGAGTAACTACATCCATGACATGGGATGTAGCCCCCAACGCCGTCAACTGGGCGGTCATCGCCGCCATGGCTCTAACCATCTCCGCCATCTGAGTCTGTAACTGCAAAACTGTAACATCTGTGTCTACTGAACGAGGTCCACCTTGTGCTGAGGTGGAAGGTACATCAGCCTCCCCTTGCTCCTCCAAAATATCGTACTGCTCATGCTGCTCATCTGACGTGCCTCG
>NW_021376712.1:0-499 GCF_001605985.2 Dendrobium catenatum
CTAATTAGCTCGTCTCCCCTCCTATCAGAAGAACAACCAAGCTGAATATCCTTTGACTCACAATAGAATAATTGTTTTAAATAAATGTAAAAGATTCTCATCTTTTATTTTGCTTTTAACTTATATCATTATATGTGTGTGATCTTCACATAATATCATGATATTTGTTACGTGTTCGAAAATATGCAGCGGTAGAGTTTGTAAATTCGCCTCCAAGCGTTACACGTAAGTTTAACACACAAAAAGTAAAGAGAAAATGAACACCGGGATTTATACGTGGAAAACCCTAAAAGGAAAAAATCACGGGGCCTTGCCCAGTTGCAAAGTTCCACTAGTGTATTTGTAGATTACAAATGGCAGATTCGTCCCACAAGTTGGGATAATCCAAATACAATTTGCTTCTTCCAAGAAGTTTACAAAATTCTTCAAATTTCCTGTGTTTCCCGAAAATCCGGCAGAGTTCCGGCGTCTTGAGGCGGCAGGAAGAGCTCCGGCGGTG
>NW_021376713.1:0-290 GCF_001605985.2 Dendrobium catenatum
TACGCAGCATTGAGGCGGCAGGCAAAGGCCCTCAACGAAACAAACTCTCCCCCCTCTGGGAAGGTCCGTACCTAGTAGCAGCTATGGTGAAGCCAGGGACTTTCAAATTAAAGGATGCTGAAGGGAAGATGCTTCCTCGAACTTGGAATATCGAGAACCTCCGCAAATACTATCAGTAGAGCATAATCGTGTCGTTTGTTTTAGAATGTTGTATGTCTTTTGCTTACTGTATATGTCTTTAATTTCGGACTTTTTTGTGGTGTTTCTAGTTTCCTTCTCCCTTAAACTGT
>NW_021376714.1:0-381 GCF_001605985.2 Dendrobium catenatum
AATCAAAGGCCCAATTAATCAAGTTTAATTTTCAACAATCCTTATTTAGTAGATGTTATAATTCTTTCCTCCTTAAAAAATATATTATCCTCAATATTTTAGTATTTAGATCAATGAAATAAATTAGGATATAACTACCTCATCTTTTATTCCTTCTCCTAAGTGGCTTCCCTTTCAGAGTTGTGTTTCAACTATACCTTGATCATTATAATCAATTTTTTTTCTTTAACTTGATAATCTCATATCCCAGAACCTTTTTTGGTTCTTCCATGTAGCTCAGATTTGGATGTACCTCAACATCATTTATGGATAGTCTTCTCCAAGAATTAGACACCTACTTTCTCAAAAAATATATATAGAGTACACTATGTATTCCAGACA
>NW_021376715.1:0-364 GCF_001605985.2 Dendrobium catenatum
AAGTTGAATTTCAATATAAATATTTATGTTTATGAAAGAATAAATTATTATTTATATTTTAATAAATTTAAAATTGATTTTATCTAAAATCTAAAAATTAATCATCAAATCAACATTGAAATTCTACTTAATTATCATGTGGATACTTTTAATGAAGATTAAGACTTCATTTGGGACGATTTTTTTGCTGCTTCTTAAAACAATTTTTTGGTACAAAAATTAAATTTTTGATACTAAAAAGTTGTTTTAAGAAGCAGGAAGAAAGCCGTCCCAAACAAAGCCTAAGATTTTGTTTGAAAAAGCATTTTAAAACACTTTTTTAGTATAAACTAAATTTTTTTGCACTAATTTTATTTTTTTTATA
>NW_021376716.1:0-302 GCF_001605985.2 Dendrobium catenatum
TCTTCGCCAGGGCCTACGAACACTTGGCGGTGTTGGCTCGCCGTGAATCGAGCGATGAAACCCCCATCGTGGGACCCGTGCAGGCATCCGGCGGGTCCTATGTGGCGACAGCACCGGTATATCAATAACTTTACGCCCAGAATTCTTATTCGGCATTATGACCCCATTCCGGAAAGCTTATTCCGAGGCGGACGGAGCGCCGATGCGCCAAAGGCCCATCGGCCGGCCTAGCGCAGCCAAAAAATGCATTTTTGATCCCCAACTATCCGTCGGAATGATGATGCGTCAAAATCATCTCTCCA
>NW_021376717.1:0-616 GCF_001605985.2 Dendrobium catenatum
ACAATTCTTCCCCCAAGTATTCAATTTATTGGATGCCACTTCCATCAGATTATGAAAATCTGATCTAACTTTTCTTCTTAATGTTATTTTAACACCAAGGTATAAAAACTCCTTCACAACTTTGTACTTAATAATAGAAGAGATTAAGTTCATCCTTCTCCTATCAGTGTGTTTCCCAAAGATAACCAAGGATTTGGATGAATTAACCTTTTGACTAGTCCAATCACAAAATTTGGAGACAATTTTTTTCACCAATTTCACCTCTTTGACAATAGCTTTGGAGAAAATAAGGAAATCATCGGCATAAAACAAATGAGAGACATTAGGAGCATTGTGAGTGATAGAAATCCCTTTACCACATCTATGAATATGGAGAGCATCTGAAAGAATTTGAGCACAAAGAATAAACAGATAAGGTGACAAGGGACAACCTTGTCTAAAGCCACTTTTGCCTTGAATCCAATTGGTCTTCTTCCCATTGATTAATATGCAATATTTAGGATCTAGAACACATTACATTAACAAGTCTCTGAATTTGATAGGGAAATTATAGTGAATAAGAGCTTGTCTTAAAGCTTTCCATCCCATACTATCATAAGCTTGTTCCATATCAATT
>NW_021376718.1:0-1165 GCF_001605985.2 Dendrobium catenatum
TTACAATCTATAGTTATCCCTAAGAGTATATTACTCAACTTCCCAAGCTTACAAAAGATTTGAGTTATTTAGATATTATGATAAAATACATGTTAAGAATCCATCATAGCATCTTATCTTATACTGAAGTTAACATTGAGAGATGAGCTTCTACTTTCTTCTCTAGAAATTAATACAACTTAATGACAACTTGTATTTCTGAGAGTAATAATGCATGCACTTATCTGATGTTTATAATGTTAAAATTTTTAAGGCACTTAATGCAAAAAAACAATTCTTTGATAGCCACAATATTGCAACAAATACATTAATTATTTTAGCAAAGAGAATTAAAGACATTTGTTAAACTCTTGAATGATGCTCATAATATGATTGTCTATCACATTAGTCAATTTGAACTACAATACCTTGAAGATGAACTTAATGTTATAGAAGAAAACATGTTCATGCGTGAAGTTTAATGTTAGGCCTTTCATGTGATCATGCATTAGTAGCAGCTATGGGTCGAGGTTTTCGTTATTATTTCGTATGTACAAAGTCTTATGTACATGAAGTATAATTAGTTGTATACGTTGGAAATGTATATATTGAATTTATGTCGCATATGGTCTCAACATTGATCAAATTCTATTCAAATGTTATTTAAATCAAAATTTGATCTTAAGAGACTTACAAAAAGTAGTCCATCATTCAAAAGAGATATGTTAGTCTGAAATAAATTTTCAAACATATTTCACAAGAAAAGAAATTAACGATTGGTATATTTCTTCACTTTAAGATATTATAGGACGTATGAACTCTAAAAATCCAATTAGTAAATTAATAAATCATATTATAATGTGATTAAATGTTTAAAAATACATCGTTGAGTTGACATAAAGTGCAAAACAAATTTTATTGATTTAATTTTCTTAGAGTAATCATTTTCTTAAATAATAAATGAATTGAATAATACTTTTCAATAAAATAAGCCTCATTTTCTCAATGCAATCAAATCATAAATAATTTAGCTTCCAAGAGATGAAGGTCATGATAATAATTGATTGTTACACAAATTTTTTTGATAATTATTTAATTTGTAATGTAATTACATTACCTATATATAATATACACATATATTTATAGCACTTCTCATTAATTAATTAAAATTAAGTTATAGAAATAA
>NW_021376719.1:0-309 GCF_001605985.2 Dendrobium catenatum
AATTTTTTTGACGACTCAATTCTTTTATCTTTTTTTTTTCAATGAATGTAGAGTAGTTTTAACATAATGAATCTGTATGCATGTTATCAAAGGGAATATTTCCTTCCAAAATTTCAACCATTTAGTTTAGATGTATATGATCATATCTTAAAGTGCAGACAAAGAAACATGTTCGTAAATCAATTTAACTTAAAAGTTTTTTTTTTTCATCTGCAAATATAATTGACTTTATAAGCTCAACACTCGAGTTCGCTAATAAGTTGAGTTTGAACTAATTCGGCTCACTTACATACCTTTATAATTTATTTA
>NW_021376720.1:0-302 GCF_001605985.2 Dendrobium catenatum
TCTTAAGTTAAAACTAAAATTCAGATTTAAATTTTAAAATTATTTTAAAAATTTGTGGGTTGTTATAATTAGTCTCTACCATGCATTCAATAACTTAAGTAGATAAAGAAAACTACATTCCACACCACATAATAGTTATGATAAAAACAAAAACAGTTTAATCACAACAATGATAATAGAATTTCATGTTAGTTAACATAAATTAAATTGAAGTATAATATTACTAAGCTAATGATAAAACAAAGAAATAACACGATTAAGTTAATGATTTTAAAATTAATATTAACTATGTAAAAATATGG
>NW_021376721.1:0-475 GCF_001605985.2 Dendrobium catenatum
TTTAATTTTGAACGTAACTCCTAGTAGTTTCACATCACGTGCACTTTATTACATGGAACAAAGTAATTATGTACGTATCAAATGAAAATTAAAAAAGGACAAATTTGGAGAATCATCATCATTATCCCAACTATTTGGGGCCAGTGTTATGAATCTTTATTTTTCATTTGTTACCGTTAAGTGTTAAGTGTTAAGTGAGATGTTAAATATATTATTTGCATATCATTTTGAACATCTTCTATCCATGTAAACTTAGGTTTACTCATTTTTCCTCCTAATCATCTTACACTAATTTTATCAACTCGTCAAACAGCCGCATTTCTACCATTTGTAGTACACATCCAAACCACCGAAGTCTATCTTTAATCATCTTATCTTCCACAAATGCTACTCCAGCCCTTCCTTTAATATAATCAGTTCTTAATTTATACTTTCTAGATATATATCGTCACATTCTCATTTATGTTACAATTCA
>NW_021376722.1:0-453 GCF_001605985.2 Dendrobium catenatum
ATACAATCTTTCTACAAATACGGATGTATGTATAACAGGCCACCCAGAGGTAGATACAAAAAGACTTCAGTAAATGCAGTATCCTGAAGTCAATTTCAGTCTGTGAAAGAAGACATCTATCTACCTACATGCAGCAATAGCGGAGGCACTGAAAAGACTAAAGACCGCAACAAAATGCATGAAGAATAGGACAAGTATAAGCTCCTACGACCCAAGGCAGAAGATTAGTTAGTGCACTATGACCCGCCCACAAAAATCAAAAAATAGTGCACGACAGTCTGCCTGTACGAAGCAGCGAACAATTCTATATAGAAGCTGCCACGCCACCGGATCTACAACATTCGTACAAGCAGACAGAAGACGTCTATTCCAAGAGTACCCCTGCACGTGTACTATAAATTGTATACACATAGGTGCACTAAAAGGGGTAAAAATAATTATAAAACCCGCAAG
>NW_021376723.1:0-797 GCF_001605985.2 Dendrobium catenatum
CAAAATACCCATATATTTAACACTTTTAACTCCAACATTGAATATTAGTATAAAAATGTCTCATTTTAAAGAGCCAAGGGGCGATTTTGTTCCATTTCTCCTTAATAAACTATAAGAGAATAAAGTAATTTAGACTTTGAAAAATATATTAGTTTTGGAAAACCAATTTAGTTTTGTGCCAGTAAAATATATTATGAAAATAATGTTAAGACGAAAATGGAAAACTATAGAGTGCGAAAAATATTTCTATATGATTTTTATTGTTCTTGTAAAAGCATATGATTGGTTACCATTATGATTGATTTGGTACACTAAGGAAGAAAGATTTGTATCAATGATATTTTGATGTTTCCTATTTTTAGGAATAAAGGTGATGCGTATGAGTGTGCGAATTATAGAGGAATTAAGTTAATGTGTCATACTTTAAAACTATGGAAGCGAGTTATGGAGTATAGGTTGCGGCGTGATACTAATGTTTCTCAAAATCAATTTGGAGTCATGCTGGGTAGGTCTACTATGGAAGCCATACATTTATTGAGAGGTTTGATGGAGAAATATAGAGAGAATTAGGAGGATCTACATATGATATATATTGATTTAGAGAAAGCATATGATAAAGTTCCAAGAGAAGTGCTATGGAGAATTCTTGAAAATAATGGAGTTAATAATGCTTATATTCAAATCATTAAAGATTTGCATGCTGGAGCTATTACTTGTGTTTAAACACAAGGTGGTTTGACCAAGTGTTTTCCTATTTCGGTTGGATTACATCAAGGATCAGCCTTAAGTCCATATCT
>NW_021376724.1:0-279 GCF_001605985.2 Dendrobium catenatum
GTTACTCAGCAGCAGCAGCAGCATGACCAGGACATCACTTGGTTCAATACTCAGTTCACCACACTTGCCACCTACTTTCAGCAGCCACCTCCACCACCTCCATCTGATGATCTGGATCCCTCGTTGTTTTAGTCTGTACTTTGTGTTGTTTTCTTTCCTTTCTTTCTGTAGTTTGCTTCTTGGTCTTTTGTGATGCTTTTCTTTTGTTTCTGGACCCTCTTTTTGTGATGACAAAAGGGGGAGTAGGGTGTAGGAAAAAAAAAAGCTGTTGGGTTTTGG
>NW_021376725.1:0-202 GCF_001605985.2 Dendrobium catenatum
GGACAACTAAGGTTCTTGAACTGATCATCCTGGATGATCCTATGATTATCTCGGATGATATGATCATATCAATTAAGCCTTAATTACTTTCCTTAATCATCAAATTAATTTAGGCATGAAGTAAAAATAAATAGTAGATAACATATAAGAAATCAGTAGAAATTGAGTTCATGCATTAATGTCAATCACACCCAATCTGGTC
>NW_021376726.1:0-237 GCF_001605985.2 Dendrobium catenatum
TCAAAATCATAAACTCGGAAGCCCGAGTTGTAACATGGTTGACCAAGTCAACCAGGATTGACTCAAAGTCACTTTAAGGCCATGAATAAGTTATTTCAACCCATTAAGCCTATCAAACTCATACCAAGCTCTTAAACCATTCCTAGCAATGCTTTGAACTTCTCCAAATGTACCATGAGTTAAGTCATAGTCACTTTGACCAAGTCAACATTTGCAGACTTGGTCAAAATGGCTCAA
>NW_021376727.1:0-272 GCF_001605985.2 Dendrobium catenatum
CATAAAATCAAGCATCATTTAGCCTTCAATATCACTTCTTCGTCCAATTTCTCTTTTTGCTGGGACCCGTGGATTACTGGAAAAAATTTAGCTGATTATTTTCATATTAACCAGAGGATCTCTGGGTTATCTATTAATAGATGTATTAGAGATGATGTTTGGGTCCTTCCAGATGATTTACCCGATAATCTGAAGCATATTATTTGCGGCATTGAGATTAAAGAGCAACCGGTGTTAGCTTGGGATGGCTCTTTTAATCCGAAATTTAAAAA
>NW_021376728.1:0-292 GCF_001605985.2 Dendrobium catenatum
ATCCAGGACTTGGGACCTGGCAACGGCAGTGTTTTATATCTTTCTCCCTCTTTTTATTTCTCTTATTAGCAATATTATTAAAAAATGTTTGGTATTATATTATTATCAATGACAAATCTCAAATCATCTTTAAAGCTGCTCAAGGTGTTAGGCAGGGAAAAGATCATTGTTGTTGAATATGATGTCTCTAAAGGCCTTCATGATATCTTTTATATATATATAAGTTTAGCCTACATTAGTTCTTGTGGTATGCTCATCTCCCATTTATGTTTTGTTGATGAAATTATTATAT
>NW_021376729.1:0-696 GCF_001605985.2 Dendrobium catenatum
CTGACCGTAGTGTCTTCTACAAATAGGAGCGTGGACAGTCAACAAATGCAACATGCTTTTAAACGGATTAATCCGTCCATTAACCAAGGTATAATCTCAAACCCTAGTTTAAGACATCTAGCTTAAATAACTTTTGATGCAATGCATCTTAGGGTATAAAATTATTTCCCCATTATTTCTGTTCATCTAGGGAAACTAGGTTTAAAATTTCAAATGTTTTGGTTGGCCGGATCGAGCGAACAAGCCGAAAACCCCATTCCAGGGCTCGGTTTACGTAACCCCCCAGTTACGTAAGATCGGAACCGTTGATCTTACGATCAACGGTTCAGATCCAGCTCATCGGCGGCTTAGAAGAACTGGGGATTAGTTCCCGCGGTTAATTTCTGGGTTTGGCTCAATCTGGATCGTCCATCTCAAACCGCGGGATCCATCTTAGCCGTTCGATCCCGTTGGATTGAGATTGGCCGTATGGCTCGATCCTGAACGCTGGATCAAACCGCTTTAGATCCAGCGGCTCTGAGCGATGCCGCGCTGGTTAAGTGGATGGGGCCCGCTTGACAGCCGCCATTTGCATGAGCCAACCGTGCGCCGCCGCGTGTAAATCCCGAATTAAGACTTTATTTTAATTATATTTAATAGCAGAATCTTTAAAAAATTATAATAAATAAAATAAAAATCAGAAAAATCTATATAATA
>NW_021376730.1:0-581 GCF_001605985.2 Dendrobium catenatum
TTAGGGTCCTTATCCAACTGAAATGAAGAACTCATTGATGTACTAACAGGTTTAGCATTGTCCATTTCATACTTTTTGAGGATATCCTTAACATACTTTGATTAACTAAAAAATGTATCTTCTTCAATTTGCTTAATGCTAAATCCTAGAAAGTAACTCAAACCTCCCAATAGACTCATCTCAAATTCATTACTCATTATTTTAGACAAATCATCACAAAGATTTTTATTTGAAGATCTAAAAATGATATCATCCACATAAATTTGAATAATTAGTATATCATTTCCACATTTTTTTAAAAAGAGTGTTGTATCCATACTTTCTTTTTCAAATGATCTTTCAAGTAGGAAGATGCTCAACCTCTCATACCAAGCCCTAGGTGCCTGTTTTAATCCATATAAAGTCTTTTTCAACTTGAAAACATGATTTTGGTATTTAAAATTTTCAAAACTTGGAGGTTGTTCTACATAAACATCATCTTTAAATGCCCCATTTAAAAATGCACTTTTCACATCCATTTGAATAATTTGAAACCTCTAAAACATGCAAAGGCTAGCAAAACCCTAATTGCTTCAAGTCTA
>NW_021376731.1:0-323 GCF_001605985.2 Dendrobium catenatum
ATATATATATATATATATATGGTTAAAACCCACTTATGGGGCCTACGCGTTAATATCCAAAAAATCGGTTACAGAGTCCTTAGAAGGCTCCTCCAGCTCTCTAATGCTCCAAAGAGCTACAATCAAAAAGGAAAATAGAAAACCTAAGAGCCGGTGGATCCTTTTGTTGACCTTGATTTTGTCAAACACACGGGCATAGTCGACTGAGTTGACCAAGTCAACTTTTGACTTGGTTAACCCAAGCATTGATGGGTCAAAATTGACCCATTAAGCCTTTTTAAAAGCCCAAATCAATTCCAATCTTTTTCATGGCTTGAACCTCA
>NW_021376732.1:0-360 GCF_001605985.2 Dendrobium catenatum
CATGATTTCCTATGACTCCCTTGCCTACTAACTTTTTAGGTCCACAAGATCGAATGCAACTCAAGCCAGCTCTAGATCAAGTAGATTTAGGTTGAGTCAAGTCTGTATTTTTTTCTTTCTTGAGTCAATTATAAAAGTGGTTCCTGATGCTAAGTAACCTTGCGCACACACACTCGAGGGGTTTTTTTGAGTTTTTCTATTTTGAGTACATCGGCCTGGACGTTGTTCATATCATCTAGGACGAAACAACTAAAAACAAAAACCCTAATTAGGGCATCCTGGTTAAGCAGCCGTCATTAAGCAAATCGTTCTGGATGATACTTATATCGGCCAGGACAATAGGCTCAAATAAGAAAGAAT
>NW_021376733.1:0-343 GCF_001605985.2 Dendrobium catenatum
TAGAAGAGAGGAATTCCAGCGTCGAGGTGCTGAATTTTAGCGTCGAGGTGCGGAATTTGAAGGTAAGAGAGAGGAATATGAGGAAGGGTTTGGGTATAATCGTCGAAGGGACGAACGGGATACTTGGGGAGCACCTCCGCCTCGAGGAATTGGAGGATTCGGAGGATACCGAGGGTACGGAGGAGATTCCAAGGTGAGGAAACTGAAGATGCCCATCTTTGAGGGTGAGGATGGTCATGGCTGGATCTATAAGGTGGAACGGTATTTTGCAATCAACGGGTTGACGGAGGAGGAGAAACTGACAATGGCAGGACTATGTTTGGAAGGGAAGGCATTGGCATGG
>NW_021376734.1:0-225 GCF_001605985.2 Dendrobium catenatum
CCCCAAACACCCACCGGCCACTTCAAGTCCCCAAGCCGCCGGTCAACCTCAACAAGATCCCTTCCACTTAACCATCACCCCTTCCTCCTTAGCCAAACGCCACCCAAAACCCAAACCCTAACCGTCGTCCTTCCCCTCCCATAGATCCAAAATTGATTGTCTTTCCTCTTTCCAAAAGTGGAGCATGAAGATTATGAGGGAGCTCCAACTCAAAATCTAATTTCA
>NW_021376735.1:0-200 GCF_001605985.2 Dendrobium catenatum
CGATAACCGTACATGGATATGCCACCGATACGTGTCGAATATGCCAAAGCCGTATCCAATTAAAATACTATTTAATTTCAAAAGGACACACGTATCCGATATGCGTGTCCGTTGAAAAACAAAAAGAAATCCGAAAAAAAGTGCGCGTATTTACTTCAGCAGTTGCGAGCAAGGTTCTCTCATTTCCGAGATGGATTTGA
>NW_021376736.1:0-567 GCF_001605985.2 Dendrobium catenatum
TCTTAATGCTTAAATTAAAAATTCTGCAAACTTGATGTATTGTATATATGTGTCTATTTAGTTTGTCTTTATTTATTTGTTATGTTTATTTTTGTGTGTTTAGTTGTGTATTTTTCATTATGTATGAATTCTATAGCATGTACATGATAAGTTTCATAGTTGAGCATGCAAAACATAGTTATTCATGGGGTTCATATTATATGATGATGTCATCATACTATACAATTTGTATAAATTCAATTATAAGCGTGGGAACGGTTTACTAGTTTAGGTTAGTTATTTATTACTAATCGTACGTACGAAATTGTATTTCTTTGTATGATCTAGTTATCTGTTTCTATAGGGGGAAAAATTAACCATATTTAAAATGATCTCTAATATTCTGATCGTCCCGGACAAACACTTATTCGTCTGTATAATCGTGTGGTCAAAGCATATACGAAAGGATGCCACGGAAATGGCATTTTATGAAAAGTAGTTTGATTTTTTTTCCATTTTTATTTGTATGAATGAAAATATTGTTGTCCCGTTATAATTTTAAAATCATATGTATGATTCAAATTTTAT
>NW_021376737.1:0-353 GCF_001605985.2 Dendrobium catenatum
AGATATACATATAAAAATTCTACCATGTATAACATGGAAGACTTCATCTAGCTTTCTAGTCAACTAAGCAATGGTCACCTCAATCTAATCATTAGCCTTGATGATCGTAACATAATTGGAACTAACTGCCTCAACTAGATCTATAACCTCCATGAACAAAAACACCTCATCATTAGTCGAGTCTAGTGCAAACTGATGTTGTTCCCTCATCTGAATGATCTCATATTCCAATCGATTCACCTTATCCACAGTTACTCGATGAACCTTCCTCTCCTCATCCAGAGCGAACTCAACATATCTCTCTACATCACTCACTTGCTCAATCTTGGCAAATAAGCTAAGATAATGCTTAT
>NW_021376738.1:0-262 GCF_001605985.2 Dendrobium catenatum
ATCTTGAGTTAGCGATAACCTTTTACTCATTGGGAGCAATCATATTTGCTTATGAGAAATTATTTAGTCTTACTGACAGTTTTTTTATCTTTATGATTATCCAGCAATCAAATTTAAGCTACAATCACATGTAAAATAAATTTAAAATATGTGATTAAGACTTTGATTTATCATTTAAGCTTCTTAATTATACTAAAAAATTAACATCATTAGCCATTTTTTTGAAGTTATAATCACACAACTCTCTTTTTTTTTTTGGATA
>NW_021376739.1:0-452 GCF_001605985.2 Dendrobium catenatum
CAGTTTTTTCATCTTGTTCTGTTTATTTATTTTTTTCTTTTTCACTGTTGGAAGATTCATATAAGTACATAGTTTTTTTTTTTTCAGTTCATGCACTGTAGAGTTGGACACGTGTCTCATGTACAATTTTTTGGTATTATTATTATTATCTCTCTCTCTCATAGAATACATAGAGAACTAGTTGCTCTATACAATATTATCCCTTAGGAGTTCATTATGCATGGAGTTGAAAATCATTGCTAGTTGCGGAATATGATTTTTTTTATGTTGCACAAAAAATTATAAAAAATTGTGAGTTGTTGGATCTTCAATAGATAGCTCTGCTTCAAATATTCTCACAATGACTAAGGCTTCGTTTGAGATAATTTTTTTACAGCACAAAAATTTTTTGAATTAAAAATTTTTATATTAGAAAATTTTTTTAGAAAGCAATAAGAAAGATGTCCCAAACG
>NW_021376740.1:0-304 GCF_001605985.2 Dendrobium catenatum
AATTCTCAGAATCTCAAAACCAAACACATCAGACAAAATCCAATCAGAAATCGGAATAGAATCGTATCTCAAATCAGCATAGAATCAAATCAGAACTTATACGGACATATATCAAACCAGAATCAGAGTCGTACAGATCAGATCACATCAGAATACAAATTAGAACAGAATAACTCAACAGAGTCAGAATCGCACATAAATAAGAAATTCAGATCATATCAGAACAAAACTGAACGGAACAGATATCAAAAACAGATCAGATCAGAAAGATCACATCAACAGAATCAGAAATCAGAATTGCAGA
>NW_021376741.1:0-218 GCF_001605985.2 Dendrobium catenatum
TTTGTTATAAATGTTCTTTTAATTTGTTCTTATATTTCTTATATTGTACATAGTCATTAAATGTTCTTTTTTTTATATTTAAAGATGTACATTAAATGTTCTTTTTTATCTTTGACTTTATCTTTCATTAAAAATATGCAATGTTGACGCAGAGACCACGCACAAAAAATGTATGGTGAATGCATAATTTACCAATATATAACGCATAAGATACGCAT
>NW_021376742.1:0-251 GCF_001605985.2 Dendrobium catenatum
CTGAGGTGCCGAGTGTGCACATTTTGATTATTTTCTAAAGAATTTTGAACGGGTATTTTTGATTCCGCGATATTTTCTGTCGACTGCAATTTTTCATGATATCTAAAAATATTGTGGCAGTAGAATAAAAGTCTTGCAATGTCGTTGTGAACTTTCCATGATAATTTGGTAATTTGTGATTTTTAGGAAATTTTGTGTAAATTTCGTATACAGCCGTTGTGCTGCCCGATTTTTATCTGATTTCTGAATTC
>NW_021376743.1:0-303 GCF_001605985.2 Dendrobium catenatum
CCGTCGGGGCATAAGCGCCCTCTTGCTACCCATATGCAAGGCGCCGTCTTAGCCTTCCCTTACCAGGATCGCTCCCACACCTGTAGCGTTCGTGATCGGCCTCCTCAACTGTGTATCAATCGAAAGGCAGGGCGGCACAGCCCCCAACCGACGGGAGTTGTGACGTCCAGTATGTCCCCCCTCGATTCCCGACATGCTTTTTGACCGGGTGGGTAGGAGCGAGTCGAGTCCGTATCGCCGCGGAGCAACTGCAGCGTCCGGATCTTATCTATCTACTCGGCAATTCATCCGGTGACTTCACGG
>NW_021376744.1:0-212 GCF_001605985.2 Dendrobium catenatum
TTGATTTCAGATTTTAAATATCTGGGCTTTGGGATTTGTGGAGCTTTGGATTTTGATTGGACTTTTTGGGAGGCATTTGAGAATGCCTGAAATTAACCCCTCTGGTTGAGATCATCATTCAACACGGCCATCATTGGGGTGTTTGGGGTCATTTCCATTTATTGATTGGACCCTATCAACCCTATCAACTTATCGATAGGGGATCGGGTTTC
>NW_021376745.1:0-403 GCF_001605985.2 Dendrobium catenatum
GAGTAGGCATCATCCAAGTTTTCTTAAGTGTAGACAGTTCATTCTTAATCCTCAAGTTTGTATTTTTTAGAACATCATTCTCAACCCTCAAGCTTTTCTCTTTTTCTTTAGATTTCTTAAAATCAAACTGAAGAGAGGTGTGTGAAACTTTTAATGCTTCATTCTCATCAATTAATTCCGAGTGCTTTTAGTTCAATTCATCAAGAAGAGCCATGTGATTAGAATCAATCGCTGAATGATCTTTAAGAATAACTTCAATTTATAAACTATCCAAATGCATGCAGTGAAGTGACTATCTGTGTAAACTTAGTATACATGTCAGAAATAGATTCATATGGTTTCATACGAAAAGGTTTGTAGTCACGTAAGAGAATATTCAAACGAGATTGTTTAACTTCATTAG
>NW_021376746.1:0-594 GCF_001605985.2 Dendrobium catenatum
AAGGCGTCTACAACATTCATATTCGGCCTTCAAGGCCCTTCAACAAAAAAAGTTCATGAACAAAGGCATGAAGCCTAAAAAACCCGATCCTTCTATACGGATCAATAGGAGTTGACAGGGTTCGAACTATTAAATAGATACACGGTTGTAGCGACTGGTGTATTTGTTTAAATACATTCTTTTTAGGCCTTCAATGCCTAAAATTAAGGAAATTCATGAACAAATGCACAAAGCCTATGAGAAACCCGATCCTCGAACAACAGTTTGGTCGAGTTGACAAGGTTCAATCAACAAATGGAAATGACCCCAAACACCCCGATGATGGCCGTGTTGAATGCAGATTTCAACCGGAGGGGTTCACATATATTTCAAAAATGCCCTCAAACATCTACAAGGTTCAAATATTTTTCAAGTGACCTCAAGGTTACCCCGATGATGGCCGTGTTGAATGCAAATCTCAACCGGAGGGGTTCCCAAATATTTTCAAATGTCCCCCAAATATCCAAATGTCTTCCAAACTCTACCCATAATGCCAAAATCCAACAAATCCCAAAATTCAGATATTTAAATCTGAAATCAATCCATCAATCACTC
>NW_021376747.1:0-285 GCF_001605985.2 Dendrobium catenatum
GAATTGCGCAAAGGCGGGCCTCAAGGCGAGCCTCGTATTGCGCAATTTTAAACCATGATGGCATCTATTTTATAATGTTTCTATGATGCATAAGCACGAACACGGTGACACGGATACGACATGACACGAACACGAGTCACGTCAATTATTTAAAATATAGGACATGGACACAGATTTGACATGTTATGATAGTTTTTTATTTTAAAAATAGTGTATAAAAATTAAATAAGTATAATTTTAAAAATAATTTGAAAAAAAATAAGTCATTTAACTAGAATTTGCGCT
>NW_021376748.1:0-364 GCF_001605985.2 Dendrobium catenatum
CTTAAAGCTTCCAAAAATACTAATCAATCAAAATAAAATTCAAAAAATATATATAATACCTAAAACTAACCAGAATTTAATTTCCAACTTAATAAAAATAAAACCCCTTTAATTTGTGCCCAGATTTAAGTTAAATTTAATTTTAATAAAAAATTAATATTAAAATAATTAGAATAATTAAAAATTCCAAAAAAAATCCAAATACTTCAGAATCTACCCTTAGGTCATTCCAAACATTTGGAGTTGATTTCAAGGAGATAGGACTTCATTTCAAGAAAAATTGTTAAAACCCCTGCAATTAAATAATTTTCAATAATTCATATAATTTCCCAAAATTCAAAAACAAATAACTAATTCTAAAAAA
>NW_021376749.1:0-248 GCF_001605985.2 Dendrobium catenatum
TTCATCTTAATTATTTTTTCCTTATGAGAAATCTTTTTTTTTTTTGAAAGCTCGAAATTTGAACTGCATTAAACAGGTATATGTTGAAAATGGCTTCGACGTAGTGGATGCTTTGAAAAAAATGTTAGTGTTGCTTTGCCCCTCATATTGGACAGTTTGAAATAGAAACAAGAGGAATGGACTGGTTGTCGTGCTGACTTTAATAAGTTCTGGTCTGAAATTTATGCAGATTACTATTACAAATGACT
>NW_021376750.1:0-222 GCF_001605985.2 Dendrobium catenatum
AATTAACAATGTACGAAAAGCTCAGTAGAAGGATTGAGGCCCTTTCTCTGACCCCACTGCCAGCTGGCAGGATTGTAGGGTTGGAAGTTAAAGTGGCCCCCAACTTGAATGGTGAAGTAAAGAAAGTCCAGAAATTCTTCCCTGGCTCCTCCTCCGCAAGGGATGAAAGTGATGTAACCCTTGAGGAGGCAGATTTTAATGAATTAATGGAATTACCTTTCG
>NW_021376751.1:0-238 GCF_001605985.2 Dendrobium catenatum
GAATGTTGCAACAAAATGAGTGAATTTATGTAAAACATGTGCGCATAAAATCTTATGTGAATCAATTGGTCTCTGCATTTAGCTTGTGAAATTCCAATATATATCTATGGCCCTTCGATCCTCTTGCAATGCAAATTCTTGGACAAGTAAAGGATTTCCTTATATTCACCCGATATCAATGCATGTTTTTTCACTTTAAATTTTTTAGGTGCTGAGTACATCTTTAAATAATTTTTTT
>NW_021376752.1:0-304 GCF_001605985.2 Dendrobium catenatum
TTTTTTTTTTTGAAGAAAGAAAAAAAAATTTCGGTGTTACTTGGAGGTCGAGCGAAATTCCGGCATCACTTGGAGATCAGACAAAATTCTAGTGTTATTTGGAGTTCGGGTGAAACTCCGGCGTCACTTGGAGGTCGGGCGGAAATCTGACGGTGGTCGAGGAGGAGTTTCTTCCTTTTTATTATTCTCTTCTCCTCTTCTTCTTCTTCTTCTTCTTGATTGGGCCTTGGGTCCGCTCTTAAGAGAAATGAGGAATTTATAGTTTATTTGAGAGTGACATAACTAATAAATAGGTGAGAGATCA
>NW_021376753.1:0-837 GCF_001605985.2 Dendrobium catenatum
TATAAGTCATGGCTTTTAAGATGATTTGTTTTGTATGCTTTACAACTATTGCACACCAAGTGCTCGGTGAAATGTCTTTAAAGAAAAAAATTGTGGTATTTGTTTAGGTGTTTCATGGAACTTAAGTTTTCATCTAAAGCCACTTGACCAAATGTTTGATGAACATATTTAGATCTAAAAGTTTCACATGCTTCTCATGAGTTTGGGTATCCCTATGTTTGTTATTTTTTATTATCTAGAATTTTTTGGATGTCCTGTAGTTTATTTTCTGTTACCTTTTGTTGGAGAAATTAGTAATCTGAATTATTTTAGAATGCAATACCCTCATGCCTTGTGATGTATGGATGTCCTGTAGCTTATGAGGCAACGGTAGCTGGCATTACAATGGGGATTTATACATAGCTATCAGTAGAAAGCTTTCTATTTGCATTATTTAATGGATTATGGTGTCATCTAACCCCTATCCCAATTCTTTGTCTCTCATTCTTTTTCTTTACTTTTGGAATTTAGTTAGTTCTGTTGGGTTATGGATGTTTCATAATGTGCTGGGTAGGATTCATTAATTCTATTCGAAGTTCCAATGAATTTCCCGTTTTGAGTAGTTGAAGATGCATGTTTGCAGTGGATCAATGGGTGCGGTTGTTGTGGAAGAAGCATGAAGCGTGGCTAGTTGGGTTGTTGCACTAGTTTGTTTTTATTATAGCTGTTATTAAATTTTAATTGCTTGTGTTGATTTATTTTATTAAGTGTTGATGAGTAGATGCGTCGCCAATTCATTTGGTTTCTTGGTTTATTTTCTGTTACCTTTTGTTGGAGAAATTAGTAATCTGGATTATT
>NW_021376754.1:0-210 GCF_001605985.2 Dendrobium catenatum
GTGGACCAGTCAAAATCAGGATCAGAGGCTATTAGGTACAGCTTATCCCCGGTGGTGGATAGCTGTAAAAGATCAACACAATCTTGATATGTGATTTCGATAGGGCGTCGATTCACATAGGAGGTCAGGGCTGTGAAGGAGCGGTTAATGCGCAGGCTGGCATAAAATTCATAGAGGAGTTCGGAAGAGAAAGGGACGGCGAGAGTGAGT
>NW_021376755.1:0-238 GCF_001605985.2 Dendrobium catenatum
ACCTATTCATATGGATGAAATGATATGCAATAATTCCGTACTCTGGACATCATCTGTACAAACCTATGATCATATAATACAAACAGTTTAGAAAAAATCAAGTTTAATCAGGATGAACTTGTATGTAGCCATTTCATACTCTAGATGTCATCTATATAAATTCAACTTTGTATAATATGAACATGACTTAGAAAATTTTTCCTATCATAGTTTGAATAACTATGTTCTTGAGGGACAA
>NW_021376756.1:0-290 GCF_001605985.2 Dendrobium catenatum
AGTGTAGATGTCGCACCCGCAGGATTTCCCTTAGGTGACACCTAATGATGTAGCATCGACTCGAATCTACCACTCAGCTCGAATCAAAATCAATTCAATCTAAATCTCATTCAATTCTAAACTAAACTCAAATCAACTATTTTAAAATCAAAATTTGTTACATCAATCAAAGCGAAACCAAATCAAATTAACTCGAATTGAGTTCAATTTAAATGGCCCCAATTAGTTCGGATTCAGTCGTCGCGAGCCAACATCATTAATTATATTAAATAAACAAATTTAAATTGATT
>NW_021376757.1:0-290 GCF_001605985.2 Dendrobium catenatum
AAACAAAATCCGGACAGAAAACACCGCCAAACACGACCGTTCTGAAAATTAAGAAAGGCGGAATGTGCCTTACCTTGCGTACAACAAAATCCTCAACAGTCTCTCTCTTCAAAACTACTGATTTCAGCTTTATAATACACAGATCGGCCCGGCCGATCGCCAGATCGTCCCAGGACGATCAGACCAAATTGGATCGTCCTAGACGGTTCCCAGAACTTGTTTCAGGCCGATATTTTGAACAGTGCCAATCGGCCTGGCCGAAGCCTCGATCGGCCTGGACGATGCATACA
>NW_021376758.1:0-263 GCF_001605985.2 Dendrobium catenatum
TTTTCCTTCTTCAAATTTCTACCCATCTCCTCTAGAGGCTTTTGAGAGAAGATCTTCAACTTGGATCACGGCACTATACCATCACCAAGAATGTGATAAAGGATATTTGCACTCTGTCATCACCAGGAGGATGAGAAATGATGTTGGTACACTGCCATCAACAGGAGGGTGAGAAAGGATGTTAGTAATCTGTAGTCACAAGGAGGGTGAGAAAAGATGTTTTTACTCTACCACACCGGGTTGGTGGAAGAGAGTTTATATGG
>NW_021376759.1:0-302 GCF_001605985.2 Dendrobium catenatum
GACGTGAAGTCCCTTGGAGAAGGGCAACGTAGTACCCGTCAGCCGCAGGATGTGTCCGGGCTCGCGGTTGTATCTTTAATATTTTGTTTCTTTTTTTTCTTTCTTTTTATCTTACCCGCCCCATTCAACTGCCGGCCTCCCCTCACCAATTCACTTCCCTAGCCAATTCCCTCCCCCCCCCCATAATTGCCCTTCATTTTGATGATTTCAATCATCATAATGATTCCTTAATTTAGCTACGCATGAGAGGGAAAATTCGAATTTAGAATTCTTTCCATTTTTAGAATTCCAAAATAGGAAAG
>NW_021376760.1:0-624 GCF_001605985.2 Dendrobium catenatum
GAAATAATGTTTTAGTCAAGGATCAAAATAAAATCAGAAAACATTTCCATAAAAATTGGAATAGTAAGAATGATTTGGAATATCTCAAGCCTAAAACAATGGTATTTACTAGCAAAACAAGAACGGGGCAATCAATCAATCAAAATTTATCCAATTTTTATAGAGAAATATAGTTTCACATATAAGATACTTGTTAGAGAAAAGGGCCAACAAAATGGTCCATTGACTATTTATAAAGATCCAAAATGATCCTCAACTATATTAAAGGACTATTTTTGTCCCTCAAGTCTTTAAAAAGAAATCAAAATAGTTCCATGATAAGACTATTTGGTTTCTCTTTAAAAAGTTGAGGGACCAAAATAGTCCTTTAATATAGGATGAGGCCTATATTGGTCTTTTATAAAGAGTCAAGGGACCGATTTGATCATTTTCTTATACTTCTTACAATACCAACTTGCGCCTAACGACCATGAAAGTATAATTTTTGTATCCTGATATTGTTCAAAAGATTGATGCTGTGTTAAGTTCTGAGTGTGCTGTACTTTCTAAAATTATGTGTAGTCCAAAAACATGCAAAAGTTTGACATAAAACCTCTGCATTGCTGACAAACCCGATGAAAGTGT
>NW_021376761.1:0-1136 GCF_001605985.2 Dendrobium catenatum
GGAAAATGTATTATGATAAGAGGGCGGTTAGAGACTTGTTGGGGCCCACATTTGGATAAATCGTATTCTTCTTCTCCTATTCCTGTGTTCGCTGGGCAAGGAGGCGGAGAGCAGAAAGAGTACGCTAGGGGCATTGCTGGAGATTGGAGAAAACTGCATGCAACAGAGAAATACTAGTGGACTTGGGCAGCTAATACAGGAAAAGAAATTGAACCGTTGCCAAGGAGGGTGTGCGGCTGGAAGGAGTTGGCTATGACAGATTTCCTTCAGTATTACAAGTGCAAATAAGGAGGCATTTAGCACAATACTAAAGTGAAGGTTCGGTTGCTGGAAGAATGGAATTCAATATTATTACTTGGAAGAGATATTGGTAGAAACAGATTCAGATTCTTTGGTTGTAGGGAAGTGCTTGTGGGAAGATACATTTAGGTATGGAAACTTAACTAATTGTAGAAAGATTTGCTAAGTTTCAAATATGATTAATGTGATAAGTGTGCAATCTAATTTATAAAACAGGGAACAATAGGGTTACGAAGAGTTTGGAAGAAGGATCTTAAAGAAGAATAGATCTAGTTAGAGAAAAGGAATTTTGGAAAGAAGGGTAATGATAGTGATTCATTATCTTTTCTAGAATATAAAATCATTATAGGAATGTGTTATAATTCTTATATCTTGATGTATCAGACTTATAATGCAGAGAGGAGAATCTGAAATTGTTTATCAAAGGAGAAAGTTGCGGGGTAGGTTTGGAGGAAACTTTTCGTCAAGAATGTAAGTAATGCCAAATTAATGTTAAAGAAAGTTATGTGTTCTGATGAATTTATTTTCTTCAAAATGTTTTCTCCAAGCTTTTGAATATGATCTACTGCTTATACATTTTGCTATCATATAAGTTCACATAAGGTTTGGTTACATCATTCAAATGGTTCTATGTAAGAATGTTGGGAAGAATTTAAAGTTTCTTGAAAATTTATGCATATTACTTATACACAAGATATGTCATGAATGATAATGAAGACTGATATGATATGAATTATGAAAGAATATTGAATACTAAATTAATGTAAAGTTTGACTATGAATAATGTATACCTTATCATTTGTAGTTGGGACAAAAGGGTTCCCATATCAGAACTA
>NW_021376762.1:0-347 GCF_001605985.2 Dendrobium catenatum
TATAGCTCACGTATACATAATGGAATCTCTTCAACTGTGAGTAAGACTCTATGATTTTTTCCTTTCCGATTTCCAATATAAAACATCTATGGTGTTTTCAAGTTCTCTCAATCATCTATTTGTGTGTCGGACATTCGTGAAACGCAAATAGTGTAACTTCTTATTGACAACAATTTTTTTGCATATAAATATTATTTTCTTATTGAAACAACAAAAGCTTTCCTTGAATAATCAGCCATGAGATCATCTACACTCCCTCTCTCTCCTCAACCCATGGCTGTGTTTAGGGTTGTCAATATTTGACACGAAAAGAAAACCCGACCCGGACCCGACCCGAAAAATCCAGG
>NW_021376763.1:0-840 GCF_001605985.2 Dendrobium catenatum
TGTAAAAAACCCAAAAGCTCATCTACTTCAAATAAAACAAAGCAGAGCCATTGATAGTTGTAACAATGAATAGCATAATCGTCAAACAATACACGATTATTGCTCAAGAACCTCAAAGTTATGTTGTACCGATGCATATATGACGACACGGATACAACACGATACGGATAAGGGACACATCAATTCTTAAAAATGCAGGATACGGGGATGGCGCGGACACGACATTATAATTTATAAATCACACATAAAAATTAAGAAGGCAATCAAAGCATAATATTTGAAATTAAAAAAAATGAAACAAAATCATTGGTAGCCTTGTAGCATATAATATCAAAATAAAAGTAAGCATTAAATGTCTAGGACAACAACAAAAGCATAAACATAAATTGTCTAGCACATGAAGTTTCAACTATTAAATAAAAGGAATCATATGATTAGCTTCTTCAGTGGTTTGTCTTTGAACGTCTATATCATCTTTAATAAATATCATAGCTTCTAATTCAGGCTCATCAATCAAAAGATTAGCAATTTCAAATATTCCCATATCATCAAGAGACTCAAGTCCATCTCGGAAATGAGAGAACCTCGCTCACAGGTGCGGAAGTAAATGCGACGCATCTTTTTTCGAATTTTTTTTCAATGGACACGCGTAACGGATACAGGTGTCGTTTTGAAATTAAATAGTATTTTAATTGGATACAATTTTGCCGTATCGAAGGCGTATCCGTGTATCGGATACAACGTGCCTTCATAAATAGGTGTATCAATGCAGCATGGCCTTAAAGAAACACCATAAATACATTATTACCTTAAATGTTTGAAAAAAGAGAAAAGAACAAA
>NW_021376764.1:0-213 GCF_001605985.2 Dendrobium catenatum
AGACCTCCTCTCTTTCTCTCTCTCTCTAGTGATGCTAAAAATGCCTATTACTTGATTCTAAATTGTTGTATTTACTATACTTGGAAAAGAATGACATCAAGTTTGGTAATAAAATCAAAAGCAACTCCACCATTGTTTGCCTCATTAAGGCTTCGTTTGAGATAACTTTTAACCACAATTTTTTCTATGCTTTAAAAAAAATTATTAAAAACC
>NW_021376765.1:0-332 GCF_001605985.2 Dendrobium catenatum
GGAGGTTATATATCCATTGACGATCGATACAATTTCTTTAGATTTAGATAGTGGGATCCGACCTTTGAAGATACATATCCCAGAGGGTCGTAATTCCATATCTTAAACCACCGACATGCATTAAGGACCATCTTTTAACATCTCGGTCTACTAACAATTGATGAATTTCCAATTTCACTTTCTTGATATTCATTATGCATATGTTAAAAATGTGAGGGTTGTCAGTAGTTCTAGACAAAGAAATTCAACCTCACATACTCCCATTGAATTCTCATGTAGATGCCTTAAATAATGCAGGTGAGCTCTATAAGGGAATGTTTCTCTATAGCCAC
>NW_021376766.1:0-222 GCF_001605985.2 Dendrobium catenatum
ACATGTAAATTTTTACATTCTTTAAATATAAAAAAAAAATCAGTATCTAGAACAAATCAATGAATTAAGCCTTAATATAGAAGCACTCTCTCATATAAATGTCAAACTCAAAACTTTCATAAGATTTGTAATGTCCTCAATACATGTATCTATTTTGGGATCTGAGTGCACAATTAAGCTTAAAGCTGTCATAAGATTTGAGATGTCGTCAACACTCATATC
>NW_021376767.1:0-469 GCF_001605985.2 Dendrobium catenatum
GCCCCTTACTACGTGTAGATTATTTTCTTTATGTTTCATAAATTTACTATTTGGTATTATATTAAAAGAGGATTCATGAAATTGACCTCATGGAATCGGTTAGATAGTTAATGCTGTTGTTTTCATCATAAATTTAGTATTTTATTAATTAGTAATTGGTTGTTAATTTATTATGTTAATATATAATAACAAAACATCAAGTTTTTATCCCACTACGTGGGATTGGCTATATATTTCTAGTTGTTTTCTACAAAGAAAAATTTAAAAAAAAGGTTGGTTACTTGATGAAATGTATGTAGAGGTGAAGGTCATTCCTTCATGGATCATGCCTCTTTTGTTCGATGCTTGTTGATGGACCTTATTCTCTCCAAAAAGAGAAGAAAAGGTGAAGATTGGAAAGCTTTCTTCTTTGAAATCATGTTGCATTAGATGTTTTCATGCATTGTTTTATATAAGTCAACGAAGTGGG
>NW_021376768.1:0-251 GCF_001605985.2 Dendrobium catenatum
AATTAAAAATTATATCTCACTTTTTATATTAAGTGATTATTAATTATTCATCTTCTAATTTTGCAATCTTCTTATAATTTTATTATAATAATCATTTGAATCATAATTATTCTCTCTCAACAAATTAATACCTGTAGAATAAAATTCAAGCTCAAAAATTGATTTATTAATCAAGTTCATGGTCAAGCTAGATATAACTTGCACTCGCTCGCCTCATTTACAGCCCTAACAATCACCGCTTCAAGAAACTT
>NW_021376769.1:0-244 GCF_001605985.2 Dendrobium catenatum
AATCATTTTTTTAAAATATCAGATATTTTGAAGAGAGAGAAAGAGAGGAAAAGCAAAGGAAGAAGTCTGATTTTGGAGGCCGCGGAGTGCTTTTCGTCTGACGTCGCTGTTGGGAAAAGTGAAGATCTCATGGTAAGGACTCCGAATCCTATTTCTGTTTTCAGAGATATTTAGTTTTGACCGAGTTGTGCACTGTTTTAAAACAGTAAAAACAATGAAAACCGGCGGTTTTTTCCGGCGGTTA
>NW_021376770.1:0-202 GCF_001605985.2 Dendrobium catenatum
TAGACTTGTTTGAATTTCATCTTTTCCGTGGCTTTGATAAATCTCTTAAACCATGCTTTTGGGATTGCTTGAGCCCTTAGAGAACTTTCTTCAACCTACATAAATGGTTAGTATTGAAATTTCTATTAAAATATATTGGATCTTCCATAGTGACTTCTTCTTCTATTTCACTACAACAACAACATCAAGCCTTTATCCCACT
>NW_021376771.1:0-460 GCF_001605985.2 Dendrobium catenatum
CTGCTTCGGTATTATGGTAGTTAAAGATTGGTTAAGTCATCGGTAGAGCTTGCTACCGAGCTCTACCGAGCATTCTTAAAGTCGGTATTGCTAGGTATTTGCAAGCAATGGTCAGCAAAATACCTAGCATTGGTAGCACTATTCTTCTTATGTGGTCTTTAGGGTTAGGGTTTACCTAGCGGTACTGCCATGAAAGAACAGAATGAGTTTAGCATTGATCGGTACTGCTCGGTACCGATGCGCAACGAGCATAAAAATTAAACGGTACTGCTAGGTATTGCTCGGTACCGAGCTGTACCGAGCTGCACCGAGCAGCAATAATAGTTGGTATTGCTCGGTATTTTCCTATAATTGCTTGTATGAGTCCACTATTGGCACGTAACAGGCCGGTGCAACTCGATACCGAGCTTTACCGAGCATTACTAATACTCGGTACTGCTCGGTATTCTTCCTTAATAGT
>NW_021376772.1:0-484 GCF_001605985.2 Dendrobium catenatum
ATAGGGTGTGTTGACTGTTGGAAGCTGCAGACATATATAAGGGATATTGGGAAGCATGCTAATTCAATTTCATCCACTTAATCAAATTTCCTTATTTGAAAGATAATTTACATTGATCATAAAGAAGATTAACATTTAATTGAACACAAATTAGGTAAATTAGGCTAAAATTAAGCATGATTAGACTCAACTCAGGTTAATTTGGATTCAACTTGACTCGGCCCAAAATTAATAAAATCAAACCCAATTTAACATTTATTCGAGTCAAATTGAACTTGACGTGGCTAAAATGCATTTATCAAGGCTAATAAAACTTTGTTGAACCTAATTCAACTCGATCTGAGTCATCCCGAGTTCAAATTAGGCTTGCTAAGGTTTGATTAAGTCGATTGAACATGCCTGAGGGCAGTCAAACAAACATTCAGGTTAACACTCCTATGTGCATAGACACCTAATAGAGATCACCTATCAGGATTGCCATGAA
>NW_021376773.1:0-225 GCF_001605985.2 Dendrobium catenatum
TGATGCAGAACGTGCTGTACCAGAAGAAAAAAACTTGGAGATAATTAATCAATCCATATATAAGCTTTTTACGGAGCATGCATTCATGTACAAAAAAATTGCATCACTTGAATTTTCCAAAACTCAGCTTGAAAAACAGGTGGATGCATTGGAACAACAAGTATCAGAGTTAAAAGCTGATAATAATCAAAAATTTTGTGGGATATATAAGATATTGAGTCATCA
>NW_021376774.1:0-575 GCF_001605985.2 Dendrobium catenatum
ATCCTATCGGGTTACATTGTGAAATTAGATTTGTCATGCGTTAAGAAAGATAAAAGAATACCTAAAAAGACTTGTTTAGAAAGTAATAAAAAATGCCATTTTTTATTAAATGTAAATGAGAATTTAACTCTTAATAGGACATAATGAAGAAAAATGATTCATGTACTGAACCCTACATAGTGGGATAAATGCTTGATGTCGTTGTTGTTGTATGCTCATATCTCTTAATTTACTTTCAATTAAGCTTCTTAAAAATTTCCTTTTAAAAAACAACTATAATGCCTTAATTTTCCCAAAAGGAAAAAAAAAAAAAAAACAATCACTACCAACTATCACCACCTCCTACCACTACTACCTCGACAACTATTGCTATTATTATCACCTTGCCTATCACTACCGTCCCCTGCCAACGATTGCTACCACTGTTGCTTAAATCAACTTATTCAATATTCAATATAAATAAAATATTTTTAAGATATCAAATAAAATTTTATTTTATCAAAATATGAGTAAAATAAAATAATAAATAATGACTAAGAATAATCCCAAATGCTACAGAGGCTTGACATCAGTTC
>NW_021376775.1:0-1036 GCF_001605985.2 Dendrobium catenatum
AATATCATATACAAATTTGTTGCCTCGAACATTTGTGACGGTAGAGAGATATAGAGTTTAGTGTCCAAGCTTTGTATGAATATCCAACACATACATATAATCGAGATGGATGCAATAGTTATAAAAGACTAAAAATTTTACGTGAAAAACTCTAAAAAGAGGAAAACCAACGAGGCTTGGCCTAGTTAAAAATAATTTAGCTAGTGTTGATGGTCGATTACAAATAATATCCCTCCTCGGAGGAGGGTGTTGGATTAATGTAGCAAATACACATTGTATATAGCTCGTTACTTGGTAATTATTCTTAAAAGAGCGTTGACGTGTCTTTTTGGTCAATAGGATTGTAGTCGACAGGTAAACGTGATCGTAGGCCTTGTACTCGACGGGCGACGGTGGTCAAAGGGACCATAATCTACCGACAATGATGATGAGAAGGATCGTAGTTAGCGCACGATGGAGGTTGAAGGGACCGTAGTCAGCATGTGATATTGATCAAAAGGATCTTAATCATCGAGCGATGGTGGTCGGAGGGATCGTAGTCGGCGGACGACAGTGGTCGAAAGGATGATAAATAAACAATGGTGGTCAAAAAGACCTTAAGCATTGGTCGACAACCAGTTGAAAGTTGAGCAGGCAACAATAGGCGGTCGGGCGGTGCAAACTTAAAAATGCAAGAGATATCCTTAGTTTTTCATCTATTTCTCCTCTATTCTTTATGAAGAATGAGAGGTCTATTTATAATTTTTTTTAGTGACATAACCAATAAATAAGTAGAAGATCAATGGCATGTTAATAGTGTTTCAATGGACAGTCAAAATCAACTCCCTCAATTATATATTGTTTATCGAGCATTCAAATGTCTTAGGCCTCATTTGAGAAGGCTTTTTTTTCCTTTTTTCTATTTAAAAACGGTGAAATTATTTTTTGGTCACTGTTTAAATAGGATGCTTCTATAGAAATATTTTTTAGGGAACTTCATTTTTCTATTGTTTGGAGAACCTTTTTAATATTTACTTCTCCATTAAAAAACTTCATT
>NW_021376776.1:0-268 GCF_001605985.2 Dendrobium catenatum
TAGCCCAATGTCAAAAGATGCACAAAAATGTGCCCAATAATTTGAAAAAGATGCGCAAAGCGCCACATATGATAATTCTCTTCTTTCCAAATTATTTCAATCTCTTAACTCAAATTGATCTTTTGTTCATTTATATTCTATTGAACTTTGAAATATAGAATTTTTATACATCTCCCTTGTAATGATTTTCTATATTTGAATGTCTAAATTGAATAATGTCTTTGATAAATGTTTCTTACTTATAATGTTATATCACTTCTTAAATTTT
>NW_021376777.1:0-242 GCF_001605985.2 Dendrobium catenatum
CTTCATATATGTACTAATAGTAAAATAAATTCAATCATTTTAAGCATATATTTATTACTATATGATGACTTTTTATATTATTATTAGTATGTATAAGTTGTGTTATTTATAGGTTGAAAATTTGGTTTAAAAAATAATCAAATGAGATATCATTATTTATAAGGTTATTTTACCTTTTATTACACAATTATTAATAAAAGAATACAATTCAAATATTACACAATTACACCTAATACCATTAA
>NW_021376778.1:0-451 GCF_001605985.2 Dendrobium catenatum
GTTAATAAAAAATTTAAAATTTAAATTTAAATAAATTTCCATTCTCTGTTTCTCCCTCTCTCCATTTGTGCCTCACTCTCTCTCCTTCTCCATTCATCTCTCTCTACTTTCTCTCCCTCTCTCTCTTTCCATCATCTAAAAACCTGAAAAAAAAACATAAAATTTTCAGATGGAATTTAAAATATTAAAAAATTGAGTTTTAACAGAAAACGCAATTACTATTCACGTTTTCTGTTAAAACGCAATTTTTTTTTGCATTTTCTAACAAAACGTGATTTTGCAGTGCGTTTTTGCTCCTTTTTAAATTAAAATTATATTATGCTCATTCTCTTAATTCTTTTTTTAAATTTGATCCTTTTAAAAATTTGCCCCCTTGTAATTTGGATACATATATATTTAATATTGGATATAGGACGGTTCAATTGAACCAACCAGGCTCTATTAGATCCAG
>NW_021376779.1:0-351 GCF_001605985.2 Dendrobium catenatum
GCTGCCAAAGAAGATCTCAAAATGAGCTCATTAATACAACTTGCGGACTTTATCATCCAAGATTATAAGAATATCATCCTGGCCGATCCGTATAAAATAAGCTCAATCAATCCGGGACGATTTGGGATGATCAAAAGAAAATTGGTTACATCGTCCAGGCCGATACAATATTGTCCTGGCGGATTAGTTTAAAACCAAGCACAATCATCCTGAATATCGCCCTGAATAGAAGCTAGCCAATGTTAATCTTCCAGGCCATCGTCCCGACAGATCCTGCAATCGGCCCGACCGATGTGATCGAATTAATCAGCCTTTAATGCTTTCCATAGATACCAGATTAATTTAGGCATA
>NW_021376780.1:0-344 GCF_001605985.2 Dendrobium catenatum
TTGATCCTCTTTCCCTATAAAATAGTGTTGTTACTTAAACTTACAATGCATGAATCCGCAAAGAATTGTACGATGAAGCCTTTGTCACAGAATTGACTGATGCTGAGCAAGTTGTGCTTCAATCCATCTACAAGCAAAACATTTTCAATCATAAGGTTCTTGGAATTACCAATTATACCTGCTCCTACCACCTTCCTGGTGGTGTTGTCTCCAAGAGTAACCTTGCCTCCAGTCCTGGACTCTAGTACAACAAACTGGCTAGCATCACCAGTCATATGTCGAGAGCATCCACTGTCCAGGTACCACATACTCTCACGAGGTCTTTTGTGAGAGCCCTCCTGCAA
>NW_021376781.1:0-289 GCF_001605985.2 Dendrobium catenatum
CCATAGTAAGGAGGAGAAGCCTTTATAAATCCTCAGTTTCATATTCCCAGGTGTGGCGGAGTACCAAACGCTATGTCACCCTCCCGGTGATGGCAACAAACCTTCTCTTTTTTCTCCCTCGTGGAAAATGCAGAGTACCTTTGAGTAGGGCTGTCATTATTTGACACGACCCAAAAACCCAACTCGAACCCTACTCGAAAATTTTGGGTTAGGGTCAACCTGAACACAAAACGGGTCGGGTTCGGGTTCAACATTTCGACCCATTTCAAAAATCGGGTCAGGTTCGGGA
>NW_021376782.1:0-253 GCF_001605985.2 Dendrobium catenatum
GTGGTGCCCTAGCAAACAATTCTATGTGTGTTTAAGGCTGGTGTGGTTCGGATAGATCCTAAGTAAGGTAGTTAGTTAAAGTTATCTAGAATTCAAGTTTGTTGGGGGGTCCGAAAAGGATATTTTTAATGGAAATTCAAATATTAGTGAATTAGATCCATTTTAATTATTTCAATTTGTTGATCAGTTTTAAGAGCTTAGGATATTCATATTTGAAGTTCAAATTGCATTAGCCAATTTTGGAAAGTCCTGA
>NW_021376783.1:0-265 GCF_001605985.2 Dendrobium catenatum
GCCTACATTAGGACAACATTATACTCTAAGGCTTTGTTCTGGATGGCTTTCTTTCTGCTTCTTGAAGCAACTTTGTAATATAAAATTTTTAATTTTTATACTAAAAAATTGTTTTAAAAAGTATTAGGAAAATCTTCATAAACAAAGTCTAAATTTAAATTGATAGTATACAAGTAGTTTTAAACTGTTTTAAGATTTTTTTTTTACACATATGTTTTACAAATAATATAACTATATTAATGCAAAGAATTCTCTGTGAGACATC
>NW_021376784.1:0-598 GCF_001605985.2 Dendrobium catenatum
AGAACAACAAATCACTGTGGACACAAGTACAGATATCATCTACAACAACGGTGACCAAGATCTCCGAGTACGTCAAGTACAAGGGCAACTCGATGAATGGAGAAGGACACCTCCTGGCAGAATGGAAGGGAAGTCCAAACAAATTAGAACTAAACTTCCTCGTGTTCCAAAGTTTCTTCCCGACTCTGTATTTAAGAAGAAAACAACTCTAGTATCTACAAATGTCAAAACAACAAGTCTACTACACTAAATATCTTGAAAGGAGATCCTTTCAAGGCAAAGCAGCGGACTTTAAAGTCTAGAAGAAACCCTCCCCGGTGAATGAGAAAGGAGTCAACATCAAGACGCACGCCACCGGATCCGCAACACTCGTATTAGCAGACAAAAGGCGTGTATAAGCTCTTAAGTGAAAAAGTTGTGTGCATCCAAATGATAATTATTTCCACAACTACAATTATGTCAAAGTACCCCTGCACGTGCACTATAAATTGTATACACATAGGTACACTAAAGGGGTAAATGCAATCTCGACCCGCATGGGCCCCGGTGAGCGTGTCATTGGTACACACGTGACACCTAGGGATGCTGCGCGGGTCGA
>NW_021376785.1:0-362 GCF_001605985.2 Dendrobium catenatum
CACACGACATCCTTGCACATATCTTCCAACATATCGTTACAACAATGGCCAATAGAATTTTCTTGAATTAAATTCAGTGTTTTGTCTCTTTCGAAATGCCCCATCAAACCCCCATCATGGCATTCGGTTATAATGGCTAATCTGGTTGAGCCTCTGGGTATACGAAGACAATGGCCATGAAACAAGTATCCGTCCTTGATATGAAATAGTTTATGAGGTTGAGTCAGACATTGATTCCATAACAATTGGAAATCTGTATCAGTTGAGTACATATTTTTGAACGTTTTCATTCCCAAGACTTTAGTTTGAAGGGTTTTAAGTAACAGATGGCAACGACTCAAAGCATCAGCCGCCTGATTTAA
>NW_021376786.1:0-229 GCF_001605985.2 Dendrobium catenatum
TAGTCTTTAAAAAAAAATAAATTAATTAACACTTAAAATATATTCTTTCAAATAAATCTTAAATTATAAAACATTAAAATTTAAATTAAAATAAATTTTGTTTGACCTGAATTAAATTAAAAACAAAATATTGGATAACATTAAACAATAAATAACCTATGACCTATCAAAACCACACAACTTATTATACACAATTGATATTTTTTGATAGGGTTACTGACTCTAGCCT
>NW_021376787.1:0-219 GCF_001605985.2 Dendrobium catenatum
AACCGTTATAGAGCCAGAGGGAGAAGGAAAGAGAAGGTGCAAGTTTTCTAAAGTTCTAGGGGGAAGAGAATAGGAGGGAGTTATGACCATTTTCGAAATTACATGTTTTTAGGAATATTTCCCGAATTTATTCAGATTTTTTGGATCCAAATATAGCAAAAAACACCTAATTTCGCAAATTTGGGCCCCGCTTAGGTTGGTGGCAGCGAACCGCCACCC
>NW_021376788.1:0-289 GCF_001605985.2 Dendrobium catenatum
CTACATCCAGTGAAAGGACCTAATAATTGCTCGAGAGTGTGAGAGTGTTTAAATGAGAATTCTTACTACTGGAGCGTTCCTCACTTGCACAGAGGCGTACGCCTCACCAAGACCCAAAAAAGTTTAAGCAATGAGGCTCTTTGGGGCAGAATTGCGCAGAGCCTTGAGGCGCGCCTCTTATTGCGCAATTTTAAACTATGCTTTCAATTTTATTTAGTGATTTCTTCTATTTGTTGTAAGTAACTAAAATCTCATTTTAGTTTTTATTAATTTTAATAATATATATATA
>NW_021376789.1:0-268 GCF_001605985.2 Dendrobium catenatum
TGCTTAGCTCTCGGCTATTATCTATGGGATTAAATTATGTATTTCTTTGGATATTATTACTATCTGTATTTAAGTTGGTTCTACTTATTCTATTCAATGCTTAAATAGTCTGGCTAATTCTGTTTGTGACTCTATTCTTTTTACTTGGTGAGGGATATTAAACTGTAATGATCTTTATTAATGCCTCCTTCTCTCATGTGTATAGAGAGGGGAATTCATGTGATGAATGGATGGCTAATTAGGGTTGTAATTTGGATCATCTCACTTA
>NW_021376790.1:0-262 GCF_001605985.2 Dendrobium catenatum
AGCTCTTCTAAACCATCAAGCTCTTCTAATCTCAATCAGGCGTTATCTTCCTCAGATAGATTGTAACTGACTGTCACAAGCAGTGAGGGGAGCTCGACCTCAAGTGGGAGGACTACTTCAACCCCAAAAGCTAAAGCATATGGGGTGGACTGAGTAGGAGTACGGTAGGTAGTCCAATATGCCCATAATGCTTCAGGTAATCTATCATGCCATTCTCTCTTGTTTGCAACAAGAATTTTTCTTATTAGTTGCACAAGAGTCT
>NW_021376791.1:0-366 GCF_001605985.2 Dendrobium catenatum
TGAGTCTGAGGGAGTCTGGCGAGGCCATCTAGGAATTATATTTTGATGGAGCATCATCCTCTCGTAGGAATGCGACCCAACAATCTGCAATTCCCAGAATGGCTGGAGTCGGTTTAATTTTCATAACGCCGGAAAAAGGAATGATGCATTTTTTCTACCATTTATCGGAGCCTTGCACAAATAATGAAGCTGAATACGAAGCCCTGATAACCGGTTTGGAACTTGCAATTCTAATGGAAATTAAAGAGATTGAGATCTTTGGAGATTCTCAGCTGGTTATTCACCAAGTGGCCGAAACTTATAAAGTCTTGAATCCTAATATCCTAAGATATCATTAGTACACACTTCACTTGTTGGAACAAATCC
>NW_021376791.1:445-927 GCF_001605985.2 Dendrobium catenatum
CCTAAGATATCATCAGTACACTCTTCACTTGTTGGAACAAATTCCTACTGTTACTTTGTATAGAGTTCCCCGTGGAAGCAATTCCACGGCAGATGCCTTAGCAAAACTCGCAAAGGAATTTGCATGTCCTGAGGAGGATTCCATCTCTATAGAGATTCAGGGTCATAAAGCCCCCTCTCTTATATATTTGGAACACATAAGTAAGGCTCCCCTTCAGATCCTTTCTGCCTCTTCACAACCGACGAAGAAGGCGATTGGAGACGACCTTTAATTGACTACCTTAGAGAAGGGAAGCTTCCCCAGGATAAATCACTTTCCAACCAGATTAAGAAACATGCCCTATCATACACACTAGTCAACAATGTGTTGTACCGTCGGTCCTTCGACCACATGTGGCTGCGCTGTTTGGACCAGCAAGAAGCCCTGAAGATTGTCAATGAGGTTCATTCAGGACTGTGCGGTGCACATCAATCAGGTCAAAA
>NW_021376792.1:0-342 GCF_001605985.2 Dendrobium catenatum
AATTCAATTTTTTATGTTATATATAATTATATTTGAAATAAACATTTTAAAAAATTCACTTTAAAATCAATTTTTATGGGCAGTTATCACCAAATGCCACTACTTTCCTGACAAGCCACTATTGTCACCTGCACTGTCACCCAAACAACTACAAGCTTAGAATAACGCCAATCTAGTCGCATCATTTCCTACTTGATAGCCTGCACTACTTCACTGGCGACTAATATCATAACAACATAAATCAATTTATTCAATATTTAATATTTTTTATGATACAAAATATATATTTTTTTGAAATAAAAACAAAAAAAAAAGACTAAAAGTGATCCTAAACAAGCTGCA
>NW_021376793.1:0-277 GCF_001605985.2 Dendrobium catenatum
GATTAAGAATTTTAATTAAACATATTTTAAACAATAATTGATTAATACCTTTGTTTTGCACCGAGGCCGTGAAGTTTATTTCACCTTCCTTGGGGTAAGCTAATAGCCTCATAGGACTGGATTACCTAGTAGCAATCGGGGTTAATTAAGTTATTTTAAATTGGTTGAAATTAAAGAAGTGAATTAATATTAGGGGAATTGATTACTGATTTTAATGGGATGGTTGAGAATTTTAATGATCTATTAGAAGAATTTTAAAGGTTAGAGAAATTCATAG
>NW_021376794.1:0-335 GCF_001605985.2 Dendrobium catenatum
CTTAGGCTTAACAACCTAATTACTGGACTCAACAACGACCAGTGGGTATTTGAATTTGTTATGCATCTTCTATGTTTGTCCGTGGCAGATTAGTGTATTTGCCTACGGCTGAATAGTATTAACTGCATGAAAGCTGCATTCTTCTTGAATTATTCAAAGACGTAATTTCCTTCATTTCAACACATGTTGAATTCCCCCTGCTTGTAGGAGATAGGTGCATCTTCTTGTGTTGTTCACTGGCATTTGCATTTAGATGGGCATTAGGGTATTTAATGTTTACTGGAAGCTTCATATTTTGTATTATGAGCATACTGATTGGAGTGTCATTGCCTTTG
>NW_021376795.1:0-1351 GCF_001605985.2 Dendrobium catenatum
TTTGAGTATACAAATTGAAGGAATTTTGGGTTTGACGGAAAATTTAGAATGAAAAGTTTATAGAGATTCGAGTTTGAGGAATTGATTTGAAGGTTATATTGGCATTGATGGCTTTAGCAAATAATAACTAACGAAATTAGTTTTATTTAACAAAGTCAAGATATTGAAAAGTTGAATGTTATGATTTCAATGTAGTTTGAAAGGAATGTAAGAGTTGATATGAATTTGTTTTGAAAATGATTTTGATAAGACTAGAGTCTTCTTTCTAGTTCAAGAGGAAGGATGCCATTAAGTGGGCACTTACACCTAACTCAACGAACTAAAGGGCGTCTTCTATGAAAAGAAAGCAACCTATGGAAAAGACTGTATCTAATCTTAGAAGGTTTAAATTTTAAGTTTTACACTAGGATGGTGCCACGAGGGGCGTTCTCAAACTCTAGTGGATGATCGTGAGGAAAGGATGCCTAAGTGTGGGGACTCACACCTAACCTCAGAGGATCAGATGATCATATGGAAAGGAAGCCTAAGTGTGGGGACTCACACCTAACCATAGAGGATCGATTTAAGATTTAAGATTTAATGAAGAGAATATGCCACTAGGGATGCTTATACTTCTCCTCGGGATGAATATTTGGATGCCACTAGGGATGCTTACTCCTAACTCCAAAGATGTCAAGAGGATGCCGTAGGAGGACTTAAACCTAAAGACGGATTTAAGATTTACAATTTAATGAAGAGAAGATGCCGCTGGGGATGCTTATACTTCTCCTCGGGATGAAGATTAGGATGCCACTAGGGATGCTTACTCCTAACTTCAAGGATGTCAATAGGATGCCGTAAAAGCGGACTTAGACCTAAAGACGGATTTAATCAGGTTTGGCTGCCGTAAGAGCGGACTTAAGCCAGAAAGCCAATAGGATGCCGTAAAAGCGGACTTAGACCTAAAGACTGATTTAAACTGGATTGGCTGCCATAAGAGCGGACTTAAGCCAAAAATCCAATAGGATGTCGTAAAAGCTGACTTAGACCTAAAGACTTATTTAAACTGGATTGGCTGCCGTAAGAGCGGACTTAAGCCAGAAAGCCAATAGGATGCCGTAAAAGCGGACTTAGACCTAAAGACGGATTTAAGCTGGATTGGCAGCCGTAAGAGCAGACTTAAGCCAGAAAGTCAGTAGGATGCCGTAAAAGCGGACTTAGACCTAAAGATAGATTTAATCAGGATGGCTGTCGTTAAAGCGGACTTAAGTCAGAAAGTCAGTAGGATGCCGTAAAAGCGGACTTAGACCTAAAGACAGATTTAAACTGGATTGATTGCCGTAAGAGCGGACTTAAGCCAGAAAGCCAATAG
>NW_021376796.1:0-939 GCF_001605985.2 Dendrobium catenatum
ATTTTTTGTGAAGCAATTTTAGACTATTCTAACATGACATTTCAGAATATAGTTATTAATAGCAAACCTATATCTATAAAAAAGTTTAGTGGGATTTAATAGTTGAAGGAAAAAAAAAAATGTAAAAATTGAAACTTGGATTGACTATGTGGCCCAATGGATAAGGCATTGCTCTATGAAATAAGAGATCTTTGATATAAACCCTTGGTTAAGTGAAATCTAATTTTTAAAATAAATTGTTAGCTTTATTTCTTATGCTTCGTTTGGGACTATTTTTTTTATTGGTTTTTGAAACAACTTTTAAGTATAAAAATTAAAATTTTTGTACTATAAAGTTGCTTCAAAAAGCAGTAAAAAAGTCTTTTTTTGGGACGGCTTTCTTCATGCTTTCTAAAACAGTTTTTTGGTACATAAAATAAATTTTCTGTACCAAAAAGCCGTTTTAAGAAGCAGGAAGAAAACTGTCCCAAACGAAGCCTTAATCTCCTTGGGCAACCTTATGACAATTAACCAAGGGATGACCAAGCAACTTAAAAGGAAAAAAAAAAAACATTTTTGATTCATGGGTAATATTTTGCTCATTCTAAGCCTTTGTTTGGATGTCTTCGCTTGTTTCTTATTCTAATTCTAAGTTTAGCATTGCAATTTTTTGAAAGCAGTTCTATCGATTCAAGCTATAATACTATGTTGTTTTATTTCTATATTGACATTTTATATTAATTTTTTAGTTAATCAAATTAGGCTCATCTTTAATTACCTTTAAAAAAGAATGTATTTAAACTTTTTCCTTGTAGAAAATTACCAAGAGATCAATATAGTGTTTTTGCCAATCATAATCAGCCAAGAGATGGAGTGATTAGCCAAATATACAATGTCTCTGCTTCTAAAAACTGGGGTTTTCAAAATAGGATCGAATCGGCTAGTTCAACTAGTTGAACG
>NW_021376797.1:0-207 GCF_001605985.2 Dendrobium catenatum
AAAAGTCAGTAAAGAACCGTTTGGGGCATCGCGGCAGAACTGAGGTGGCAAAAATATCCCGGCCCGTGACTGCTTTTCGCAACCTACGAACACCTCCCGCGGTTGGACAACTTCCCGTGCTTCGGAGGGTAAAATGACGAAAATACCCCAATTTGCGTAAGAGAATATGTGCTCTCGCTCGATCATTTTTGCGATTCCCATACATCA
>NW_021376798.1:0-729 GCF_001605985.2 Dendrobium catenatum
TGATTGTTGAGTTAGAAAGCCTTCATATTTAAAGAAATATGATATGTTTGTCCTGAAGGAACACAGTTCGTCCTGGCCGAAATTTATCGTTGGTCTGGACGAAAAAATTTCGTACAGACGATCCAATTCGTCCAAAATGTAACGGCTTTTTGTAATCAATATAATTTACGATGCGTCCCTTCATATAGGCTTTTTGACTTGACCGATCGTACAGACGAAAAAATTTTCGTACGGACGATCAAAAAATTAATTCGTTTTAATGTCTATTGAAAACCGTCTCCTACAATGAAATGATGTATGTTCGTCTGGACGAATAAAAAGTTCGTACGGACGAACTTCACATTTAAAACTGCCTTATCCACTCAACCGCTGCATTCAATCGTCCCGATGTTTGAGAGAGAAAAAAAATTTTGTCCTGGACGATTATAAGATCGTACAGACGAACAACATTAAAATTTCTCTCAGAACGTTTCATATCACGCAAACTGAATCTTACACATATCGTCTAGTACGAAAAATTTCGTCCCGGACGATTTCAACAAATTTTTGGAATTTTGAATTTTTTATTGAAGAAAAACAAACAAAATATTCAAAATACAGAAAACAAAGATAAAACCACAGACTCTAAAATAAACTCATTCAAAACACTCAAAAATCACAAAATTTAAAACAAAAAATCAAAGACAAATAAGTAAGAAAATATAAGTATCAATGTTGCAAAAACATTTT
>NW_021376799.1:0-209 GCF_001605985.2 Dendrobium catenatum
ATCTAAATAATTATTACACAATAAGAGTATTGATAGTACTAATATGTGACAAGAATATTAATAATGATTGATAGACTGAGTGATTGATATGAAAAATGATAGATATGACAAATGAGTGATATGATTTAGTAACTGATGATATTGGTTTATTGGTAAGAATGATAGCTGATTAGAATGGTATAAGAAACATGACTAATATGTAGCCAGAT
>NW_021376800.1:0-471 GCF_001605985.2 Dendrobium catenatum
AATAATTTTTTTCTTAAATTTATTTTTTTTTTTTGGTATTCTCCTTTTTACTTTTAACTTATTAACAAAAAAATTGTAATTGACAAGTTACTATTTCTTTTAATCAAAATAAGTTATTGATTATTCATTCATTATAAATTCGCAAACTTAATAAAAAAAAATTAAAATGAGACATTACTTGATATGCAATATTTAAATTTGAAATTTAATCCTAAAAATTAGAAAGCGGGCATATTACTCAATAACTCGCTGATAGTCAATTGCATAGCATGACTTAGTGAATATATAATTAATTATAAATTAAATATGAGTTCATATCATGTATATACACTTATATATTTTTAATTATTTATAATAAATTTTAAATGGCTAAAATTTCTAATAACTCAAAAACCATAAAATAAGCTTTAATTTATGCAAAAACATCAATAAGCTTTAATTTTTGCTAACAAAATAATGTTTGCAAAAAGA
>NW_021376801.1:0-207 GCF_001605985.2 Dendrobium catenatum
TCTATAAAAATTTTAAAATTGGAGAGCAATCAAATTTTAGATTTTTTTTATTAATTGATTAATATTAATTAATCAAAATAATTCAAAATTAATTAAAATTAATTGATTTAATCAATTATATAAAAAATACAATAGTTATTTAAAATATAAAGTTATTTTTAAATTTGAGAGCAATTTAAAAAATTTTATTAAAATTCAGGAGCATTT
>NW_021376802.1:0-452 GCF_001605985.2 Dendrobium catenatum
GAAGAAAACTCAATTACAAACGGTTAATAAAGAAGCTAAAATACTTAGTAAGAAGGAAACCTCAGATACTACAAGAAAACCAGTCACGCGTGCTGCAACAAGACTGAAAGAAAAAGTAACTGAGAGTAAAAAAGCTTCTGCGCCTCAGGATGAAATAACGAAAATTGCTCCTTCTACTGCACCAGTTGAAAAACCAAAAACTGCAATTTTTGATGTTGAGGATTCCAAATATGTAGAACGTGCGGCAAAGGAATTTTTGGACTACCCAGGAAGATTATTACTTACTGAAGAGAAGAGGAATACAATTGATGCCTTTCTAAAGAAGTACACAAAAAAGTACGTATTTTAATTGTTAAATACCGAGTTATACCGAGAAATAAAAACTCGGTACAACTCGGTATTTCACTTTTTTTATCTATTTTTTCGATATATGAATGTGAATTTCTTAATTT
>NW_021376803.1:0-692 GCF_001605985.2 Dendrobium catenatum
TCTAATGAAGGCAGCTTGTTCAGGAGATATAAGCTTCGGAACAATGTCTTCTATTAAGAAGAATTTTGGAAGCTATTTTGTACACTGTATTACATAAACTAATAGGCCTGTAGTTATTAGCATAAGTTGGATTGACAACTTTAGGAATCAGAATAATCAAAGTCTTTTTCCAATCCTTATTCATAGAAGCGGTTTCAAAAAATTCTTTCATAGCTTTAACGGCTTATTAGTTTATGTAATACAGTGGTAGGCAATAAATTAGTTTATGTAATACAGTGGTAGGTAAAATGAACTTTCCAGGAAAAATTCATATCATAGTCTTTTTCCAATAATAAAATTATTCATTGGTAGGCAATAAATTTATCATCAACAACAACAACGATAACATCAAGCCATGATCCCACTACTTGGGGTCGGCTATATGAATCATTTTTCTCTATTATATCTTGTTAAGAGTTAAATTCTTGTTGACCTCTGGATCAAATCCAAAAGAGCAAAAAGAGAGAAACCAAAAATCCAATGTCCATACCTGCTGTAACCGTCGGATCCTCAAAATCTTCTCGAAATCCCGCCGGATCGCTGTGCAGTCGGCGCCGCTCCGAAAATCCTGCTCAAAATCTGCGATCCTCTCCTCGATCGAGCCCCGTTTGTCTCGTTAAATACCGACCCAAACAAAGCCTTCCGCTGCTCTT
>NW_021376804.1:0-221 GCF_001605985.2 Dendrobium catenatum
TCCAACCTTTGAAATATAAACAAAGTTTATTCAAACTAAAATATAGGGTTATATGATTATCCTAATTTTACATTCTTTTTAATTATCATTTTTATAAATGTTAATTAAATAAAAATAATATAAAAGTAATTTGAGGACAATAAAAAATTTAAGCATAAAGGAAATTTGCTATTATATAAATAATACACATAAACAAACACTACACACACATTCTTTTATAA
>NW_021376805.1:0-331 GCF_001605985.2 Dendrobium catenatum
TTGCCTACTAATATTTCAGGTCCACAAAATCAAACTGTTATTTGAACCAGCTCAAGATTGGGTAGACTAGGTCTAGGTCAGTTTGTAACCTTTTCCTTTTTTAGAGTAAATTGTAAATGATGTGGTTCCTGATGTTAAGTAACCTTGTATACACACATACTTTGGGGAATATTTTTGACTATTCTTATAGTTTACTATTTTTGGTCACATCGTCTAGGATGATCCATAAATTATCCTAGATAATCAGTAAAAATAGAAACCCTAATTAGGGCATCCTGGTTAAGGCAGCCATCATTAAGCGTATCATCCTTGGTGATATTCGATCAGCTAA
>NW_021376806.1:0-716 GCF_001605985.2 Dendrobium catenatum
CTGTTCATCATCTTCCCTGTCTCCGTTCCGCATTCGTATTCTCTGTTTCTTTAATCCCAACCCTGACCATCAACCAAAAAAAATTTACTTCATGGCTCAAATCTTTTTGGAGAAAAGTAAGAAAAGGTTCTAACATTGGTGGCTAAGCTATTTTGTAAAAGGCTATCCAAAAAACAAGAAGGATAAAAGAAGAAGAAGAAGAAAGCATTTGTTGTCACATGGAGAATACAAACAATTCAGATGAAGAAGAAAGCTGATATTGCAACATCAATTTTATTGCAAATGAAACTACACTATCAAAGAAAATTAAGGTGTTGAATTTGGTGGTATTTTATCATCTCAATATTGTTGATATTCCCCGGCCCTGTATGCACATTTTCCTTATCAATCGCATTGCCATTTTGATTATCATTCATAGTATCTTTAGAGCTTCAACTCATGAATATGATGGTTTTTGTTGTTTCATCTCAATGATTGATGATTATATCAAAGTTATTTGGCTTTCTATATTATAATGTCAATTTTTAGGTCTTTTTTATATTCAAATTATTATATTAAAAAAAATTCTTCTTCAAATCAAAACTCTCCGCATCAATAATGCTCATGAATCAATTTGGCATCAATAGGTCTCATTTATATTCCATCTACAAGTTCAGTTCTCCAATCCCCATTAATCATATTTTGGAAAAGAAGCGAATATCACCTTCTTCCTTAAG
>NW_021376807.1:0-2722 GCF_001605985.2 Dendrobium catenatum
GTGACTAAGGTCCCTCTAACATTTGTTGCCTGACAATGTGTGATGCCCCAGGCATCCATAGTGAAAGGATTCGTCTAACAGTTTTGATCAACCATCACTTCTTGCTCCCTTTGCTCTGACCTGAAATTATTAACCACATATAATGAGCTTCAAAAAGCCCAGCATGTCACCTAATACCTACAACTGAAATCAAAGCACGGTATTGAAACAATATGCATGTCGTCAATCAAATCCATAACAATCAGTTGCACATGATCAGTGAATCTATGCAGTATATACGAAAATCAGTAATCAATGCATGATCGATACAATCCACAATCATCGGTAAAAAAATCGATAAACAGTAGGAAGAAATCCATAAAGCTCCATGAATCAGTTCATACGATAAATCTCGTATGAATACAATCAAATCGATAGAGGAAAATCGTCGTCTCGATAATAACCGTTAAATCAAATCAATAAATCAACAATCAAGCAAATCAATCAAATCAATAAATTAATAAATCAATCAAATCAATCCATCAATAATCACGTGTTATAAGAATCAATACAATGAATCAATGTATCAGTGGATCAGTAATATTGGTATCAGTATCTGTAGTATCAATAGTATCCATGAATCAATGAATCCATAATATCGATAAATCAATAATATCGGTATCTGTATCCATGAATCAATACAATATCCATATCCATATCGGTGTCGGTATCCATGAATCAATACAATATCCATATTAATATCGGTGTCAGTATCCATGAATCAATACAATATCTATATCCATATCGGTGCCAGTATCCAGTGACATGAATATGCAATATCAATGAAATCGTACAGTAACAGTAAACCCGTAAATCCGTCAGTAAATCCATTCAGTAATAAATCAATTCATTATAATAAATCCATCAATAAATAAATCAATAAATCCATTCGCTAACAATAAATCCGTCGATATCAATCATGTGTAGGGTAATCAATAAATTAATCAGTAATCAATAAATCAATTCATATCAGGAAATCCATACAAGTCAATGTCAATAAAATCCATAATGAGATCATAAGGACAATAATGTACACATGCAATTCAATACAATAGTCTTACTGAACAAGTACAATCATTGGCTATTAAGGCATTTTTCAGTATCGATGTAGCGTTGTGTCGTTATATCTGTTGGCTCAATAAGAGTCATCACTCTGTGCCCGTCAGCCGCCCGTTAGCATAATAATCTCCTTATGACTCTCAATCGTTATATCAATGATCAATAGAGGATATCGCCAAACCCTTTTTAAAGGAAAGCCCGTCGACCCACCATCCTGTACAGGTCAAGTCAATCTCCAACCAACGGTTCAACCAGTCTTCACTTGTCTTTCAGTAATAGTAATATATATTCAATCATATATCCACATTCATATGCATATTCAATCATTCAAATCATCAATTCAGAAAATCAGAGATCGTACGAGAAATCGGTGGCATAACGGCAGTACACAGAAATCACAAATTCAAAAAATCACGAAATTACCAGAAATCGAATAAAACAACGTTTCAAAGCTTTACTTGTACTGAAGCAATATTTTTCAACAGACAGATAATTTTCTATTCGATAAAAAGCGCACAGAACTCAAAATATCCGGTAAAAACTTTGCAGAAAATACTCAAATCGTGTAGAAATATAATACCAGAAACATATTAAAAGTTATGCGGTAAAACTTTCGTCAATACAAAATTATGCACGTTTTTCGGTAACGGAAACACAAAACTGAGCACAGAAATATCAAAACTCGAAATCTTCAAAATCAAAAATAGGATTCGGAGTCCTTACTGCGAGAAAAACAAATCTTCCAACTGCGGCGACGGACGAAAAGCGCTCCGCGGCCTTCGAAACCAAGCTTCTTCTTCTCTTTCCTTCTCTTTCTCTCTCCTATCTTTTTCTCTCTCTTCAAAATATCTGAAAATGTCTCAAATCCCATGCTTATCAAGCAGAATCGTCCAGGACGATGCCCAGATCGTCCCGGGACGAACTCCTCTGGACATAGATCGTACAGACGAAAATTAATTCCAATTTGTTTCGTCCCTAGACGATGCTCTCTGTTCGGTTCGTCCCGACGGTTCGTCCCGATGCACCCAGGTTCGTCCAGACGAAATTGACAGATTGTTCACAATTTTCTTCAGTTCATCCGGGACTAAAGTCAGTTCGTCCGGACTAACAGCACTAAAAAAAATCAGCTTTTTAAAGGTTTTACACAATGTTCCCTCTGTCGCCCAACTATAATCCTACTGACCAAATGAACAGATCAATGCTTTCTTGAGTGAAACTCTCATGGCATTAAACATATTTATATAATGTGCTATATACGATGTAAATTTACTATATTGAGCCAACGCCTTCCTCCAAGTAAATGCATCATTTGTAATCAACAATAAATATTAGTGAGTTCATTTCAACTGAGCAAAGTCCCGTTACTTTTCCTCTTTTCAAGATTTTATATTTAAGGTTTTTTATATCTTTTATGACTCTTACATCCCACTTTCTTATTTATGTGTTGTTGGATCTTCGTACGAATCTAAGATGCTAAACTCTATATCTTTCTACCACCGCAAAATGTTCTAGCACGCAACAAGTACCATAAAAAAATTATGATATGTATGTAAATCTCTTATTTATTTATGCGACCAACGTGAAGATGTGTTTTGATTTAAAAATATAATTTAGGGGTATATAA
>NW_021376808.1:0-426 GCF_001605985.2 Dendrobium catenatum
CCTTGATAGTGAATTCTCATTGTTGTAGGCCTTGAAAGCCTAATACGAATGTATTAATATAAATATAGCGGTCGCCGCAACCATATATTCGTTTGTTAGTTCGAACTCTGTGGACTTCTATTGACTCGTATAAGAGGATCGGGTTCGAACTTGAATTCACTTATCGACCCGCGCAGCATCTCTAGACATCACGTATGTATCAATAACACGCTCGCTGGGGCCCATGCGGGTGTTTGGGAGCATTTTATAAGTGAATCATGTCAACTCCTTTTATCTAATTAGAAGAATCGGGTTCAAATTTAATAACCCGCGCAGCATCTCTGGACGTCACGTGTGTACCAATAACACGTTCGCCTGGGCCCATGCCGGTGTTTTGTTTGTATACCCTTTTTTAGTGTACCTAAGTGTGTACAAACTACAGTGCAT
>NW_021376809.1:0-801 GCF_001605985.2 Dendrobium catenatum
TAGAATCATCAATACTAGGCTTCATTTTTTTATGAATGATCGACCAATTTAAATGTCATTTTATAGTCTCTCTTATATAACCCAAGAATCTTAATGATTGGTTCATCTGCAAAAGGAAAGCTTTTTAAGTAAAAAAAATAAAAATAATAATTGTTATGTGCTAGAAAATTTGAGTAGGTAAAGTATATTTTATGTCCGAGCATATTACAAAAATTCAGCATGCATAAATAAAAGTGGTAAAACTATAAAAGTTTTTTTATAAGAAAAGCTGAATAAGAAAAAAACCATGGGGCCTAACTTGTTGAAAAAATCAAATAGGGTAGGTGATACAAAAATCCTCCCTTCTTCACAGGCTAAAAAAGAGGGATTATTTGAAAACAAATATTTGATTTCTTTGAGGGGATTACGAAAATCAAGTGTCTATAGAAAGAAATTTAAAACATAACAGTATGGCTTGTTTTTCTTTATAGGGATTACATAAGTATGATTTTCATAAGCAAACAATTGAAACACAATAACGTGATTAAATCTTGATAAGAGTCTGAAAATGGCAACGATTTATGATGATGATTGTTAGCGATGATAGTGGGTGTGTGATAATGTTTGGTAGTGGTTGTAAGCGATGATAGCTAGAAAATGCAAGATAGCTTTCTTGTTATCTCCTTTCTCTCCCTCTTCATATGAAGAATGATACTATTTATAAATTTTTTTTGATGGATATTTTGTTAATATGAACTAGAACCCAAATGACTATTATATGATCCATATTGACTCACTTGATCATGAATTATTTTTTTTCAG
>NW_021376810.1:0-214 GCF_001605985.2 Dendrobium catenatum
TCTGTTCTGTAAACAAATCTGATTCTGATTTCCGTACAATATGAATCTGATTCTGATACGATTCTGACACGATTCTGTTCTGTTCCGATATGATCTGAATTTTTGATTTCGGTACGATTCTGTTTCTGATTTGATATGTCTGATCTATTTCGTTTAGTTCTGTTCTGATTTGATATTTGTCCGCATCTGTTTTGATTTGATCTGTTTGTTCTGA
>NW_021376811.1:0-288 GCF_001605985.2 Dendrobium catenatum
TATAAATAATTAATAATTCAAAAAAATAATACTTATAAATTTAAATAAATCTCCAAACTCGCATTTCCGTTTCAATATTCGAAAGGTTTGTCTCGGTTATTAAATGACCCAACGTTTTGCTTTAAAAAAAACTAAACACTTTCTCTTAAATTTATTCACAATGCGTTAAATCCTTCACCTTTCCATTTCTTCTACGGAGTTATTCTTCCTCAACCAATCGGGGCCCTTCAATTTTTTTAATAAATATAAGTTTTCACATTGTCTCTTCGAATTCCCCCGCCATCCCAT
>NW_021376812.1:0-313 GCF_001605985.2 Dendrobium catenatum
AAACATACAAGTTGCAAGAATATCAAACATGCAAAACCACGTAGTAATTGCTCAACAATTGTGCTGATAACTAAGCAATTCAAGAGCTTAAAAAAAAGTAAAAATATCACCAGCAATGGAGTAAAGAGAAGAATAGTAAAAATTCTATTATTTATTCTAATTTTATATGCTTTGAATGCAGGAAGCCAAGGCACCTGATGTCAGATTGCCCAACTTTTAAAGCTCAACCAAGGAAAAGGGTGAAGAAAAATCTAAATTCAAGAAGGGTAAGCAAAGGACTCAGAAAAGTTTCTAGGTACACCCAACATCAAAT
>NW_021376813.1:0-318 GCF_001605985.2 Dendrobium catenatum
ATACCTACGTCTATCACCTTCTTGGTGGTGTTGTCTCCAAGAGTAACCTTGCCTCCAGTCCTGGACTCTAGTACAACAAACTGGCTGGCATCACCAATCATATGTCGAGAGCATCCACTGTCCAGGTACCACATACTCTCACGAGGCCTTTTGTGAGAGCCCTCCTGCAAAATTACCAAATGTTAGATTTAGGAACCCAAGTTGGTTTGGCTTCCTTCTTATGAAGAGAAGAATGCAATGCATGTGTGGTATGTTGTGGATCATGCACCTTAGGTCTCCATACCCAGTGTGTACTATGGTGTATCGTGCAAGTGTGTG
>NW_021376814.1:0-576 GCF_001605985.2 Dendrobium catenatum
GCAGTGTGGAAGTGGGTACAAGAAGTAGAGGAGGGGTATGAGTGGATGAGTTGTTGGGAATGTTAGAGTGGGCGGTGGGAACCGATTTGTAGGGAAACTGATTTTCGTAGAAGGTCACGTGACGCGAGATATAGATGCGTTTGGTTTGAATGTGAAGGCATTTATAGCCTTTATGTAGTGGAGAATAGCCAATAAAAACACATTCGGAGGAGCGCGGCGAGAGTTTGTGCGAGGAATAGGGTTTTAACCAAGGGAAGCAGAGACATCCGAAGGTTCGAAGATGTTCGTAGGAGGGCGGAGATCCATGGAGACGTTGGTAAGGAGATTGAAGAGAGATGGATTTAGAGGGTAACCGATTGATTAAGTGATTTGCGGTGGCAAGAGCTTCGGCCCAGAATTGATCGGGGAGGTGAGAAGCGTGGAGAAGCGTGCGGGTAAGCTCAAGAAGATGACGATGTTTGCGTTCCGAGACCCCGTTTTGTTCAGGAGTGTGAGGACAGCTTAATTGCTGAATAATGCCATGGTCCGCCAGGAAGGTTTTGAAGGCAGTACTGGTGTACTCACCTCCGCCATCGG
>NW_021376815.1:0-238 GCF_001605985.2 Dendrobium catenatum
CAAGTTATCTCCTAATTGTGAGATTTAGGCTTCGTTTGGGAGGACTTTCTTCCTGCTTCATAAAGCTGCTTTTTAGTACTAAAAATAAAATTTTTATATTAAAAAGCTACTTTAAGAAGTAGTAAAAAAGCCGTCCCAAACATAGCCTTAGGCTTCGTTTTGGACAGCTTTCTTACTGCTTCCTAAGGCAGATTAGAAAGCTGTTTTAAGAAGCAGCGAGAAAGTTGCCCTTAGGATT
>NW_021376816.1:0-321 GCF_001605985.2 Dendrobium catenatum
CATTTTGGATGTCTTTCTTATTGTTTTATAAAATAACTTTTTAGTACAAAAATTTTGAGAGCTAAAATTTTTTTACTAAAAAATTGCTTCAAAAAATAATAAGAAAGCCGTCTCAAACAAAGCCTTAATTGCATTCCCTTTTCCTTTTTAATTATTTTGCTCAAGTCAATGATGTAGCTAAAAATTTTACTTAGTAGGTGCAAAAATTGATTATATTAATAATTTTAAATTTTATAATTTTAGATGGGACATAAATTAAATATTGTAATGAAAATTATATTTATATAAATAAAATTATATGATATATAAAGATATTTTAAA
>NW_021376817.1:0-302 GCF_001605985.2 Dendrobium catenatum
CCTAGGTATATCTGTTGTGGAGTTGACAGGCGAGACAGCAACTGATTTGAAACTGCTTGAAAAGGGACGGATAATCATCAGCTCTCCAGATAAATGGGATGCTCTTTCTCGTCGGTGGAAGCAGCGCAAACATATTCAGCAGGTCAGCCTTTTCATTGTCGATGAACTTCATTTGATTGGTGGGTCAGTTGGTCCAGTCTTGGAGATAGTTGTTTCCAGAATGAGGCGCATCGCAAGTCATACTGGTTCAAACATCCGGATAGTTGCTCTTTCAGCCTCCCTTGCAAATGCTAAGGACCTTG
>NW_021376818.1:0-206 GCF_001605985.2 Dendrobium catenatum
CCACTGATCGAAGAAATCTCCTTGCCTAATCAAGAGCTGGAGATCCAGTGGCGTCGCCGCTCAGAGATTCGGGTACTGGAAGCAGAAAGGGAAGGAGAAGAAGACATGAAAGAAGGAGAGGAATATGTAGAAGGAGAAGAAAATCTAGAGGAAAATCTAGAAGAAAATCTCAAAGAAAATATAGAAGGGAATCTCGAAGAAAATAT
>NW_021376819.1:0-308 GCF_001605985.2 Dendrobium catenatum
AAACCCTATATATAAGCATTATAAAAATTATATATAAGTTTGTACATGTTATGTACAAGCATTATACACACTATGTACATATTTACCCAAGTATTATAGATGCTATGTAGAAGTGTTATAAACACTTTGTAAAAGTCTATACAATTATTATACATGCTTTGTAAAAGTTTATAAATTCTATGTATCAGCATTATATATAGTATGTACAAGTTTATTTAAACATTATACACATGTTATGTAAAAGCATTATACATATTTTATAAAAGTTTACACACACTATGTATAAAAATTATACAAACTATGAACAA
>NW_021376820.1:0-325 GCF_001605985.2 Dendrobium catenatum
CCGTCTTCCCGGAGACCGAGAACGAGCTCCTCGCCGTGGTTGCTGAGGCTGCGCGAACGGGGACTAAGATGAAGGCGGCGACGCGGTACGCGCACAGCATACCTAAGCTGTCCTGTCCAGACGGAGAAAACGGCCTCATCATAAGCACGAAAAGCCTGAACCGCGTCGTGAACGTCAACGCCTCGGCGTTACTGCTCACGGTAGAAAGCGGGATGGTTCTCCGCGAGCTGATCAAGGTCGCCGGTGACGCCGGACTCGCGCTGCCATACTCACCCTATTGGGCCGGCTTGACGGTCGGCGGCATGCTCGGCACCGGCGCGCATGG
>NW_021376821.1:0-425 GCF_001605985.2 Dendrobium catenatum
TTAGACCAAAGGCTAGGTATTCCCTACCTTAGTTTCCTAGTTGATTTGTCCATTAGGAGTAAGTCTTCTATCAACATCCTATGGACATAAGGTTGGGTGATGCCCTTTCTTAGACCCAAGGCTAGGTATTCCCTACCTTGGTTTCCAAGTTAATTTGTCTATTAGGCGTAAGCCTTCTACCAGCATCTTGTAGACATAAGGTTGGTTTATGCCCTTCCTTATACTCTCAAATTCTATTCAAAATTTTCATTCGGTCAACGCCAATGTGTGCAGCAGAAGTTCCTTCTACTTGTCCATTTGTTGACCTCATTTTTATATGAGGACATTAAAACCCTTCCAGATTCCAAATCAATCCTGACCCTATATCAATCTAGACCCCAGACCCTAGGACTTATCTTGACCCTAGGATTCTTCCATACCAATCT
>NW_021376822.1:0-510 GCF_001605985.2 Dendrobium catenatum
CTCTCTCTCACTCTCTCCCTCTCTCCCTCTCTCTCTCCGTCTCTCTCTCTCTCCCCCTCTCTGTCTCTCTCGCTCTTTCTCCATCTCTCTCTCTCTCTCTCTCTCTCTCTCTCTCTCTCTCTTGCTTCTCTCTTGCACTCCCTTGCTCTTTCTTGCTTTCTCTCTGTCTCCCTCTCTCTCTCCTTCTCTCTCTCTCACTCTCTATCTCTCTCTCTCTCTTGCTCTCTCTTGTTCTTTCTCTAGCTTGCTCTCACTTGCACTCTTTCTCACTCTCTCTCTCTCCCTCTCCCTCTCTTGCACTCCCTTGTGCTTTCTTGCTCTCTCTCTCTCTCTATCCCTCTCTCTCTCCCCCTCTCTCTATCTCTCTCTCTCCCTCTCTCTCTTGCTCTCTCCCTTGCACTTTCTTGCTCTTTCTTGCTGTCTCTCTCTCTCTCTCTCTCTCTTTTTCTCTCACTTTCTCTCTCTTGCTGTCTCTTATTCTTTCTCTAGCTTGCTCTTTCTCTAACTTAC
>NW_021376823.1:0-267 GCF_001605985.2 Dendrobium catenatum
ACTGCTTCTTTTGCCGGAGTGCAGATTTTGACCCAATCCTCTATAAAGTCACTGTACATGAATGTTATTTACCGGATTAATAATATGACATATTTATTTCATTTGAATTTTGCTTAAAGATATTATTTGAAGAAATATACAATTTAGTAGTGAGAAAATTCTCTAATATTTTCTCTTAGAAGAGGTATGATGTAGTTTGGGATAGAGGGATTGTTTGGGATAGCTTTATGACAGCTATATTTTTCACATAATAATCATAATTTTATT
>NW_021376824.1:0-345 GCF_001605985.2 Dendrobium catenatum
GATTGTAGAGGTTTGAATCAAAGTTTTGCTAACGCTTTAGCAACATGAAATAAGAATACCCAATAAGATAATCAAGTCTTTAAAATTAGGAGAGCCTAGGCTATGTGGTGTGTGCAACCTAAGCATACAAAATACAAAGTTAATTAACATAAAAAAGAAATTGATTAGTGAATAGTTGGAAAATGACTATTCACTAATCTCCCCCATGATTCATGTTCAAGCATACTTAATCTAGGTTTGAAATTCCAAAGGATCTCTCAAATGCTCTAAAAATTTAACATATATAGTTTTAAAACTAATTTTAATATCTAAAAAATAGATTAGTTTTAAAAATTCTATAAAATT
>NW_021376825.1:0-255 GCF_001605985.2 Dendrobium catenatum
CGAACCCTGCCATGGGACGCTGCCCCCTTGGACCCCCAACATATATGCCTTATAAATTTGCCCCCCCTGAAAATTAGGATTGGTTCCGCCCCTGGATGCACCTTTTTTTTTAAAAGATAAACGCATGGCACAAATCCAAGAAAGTGCATCATAGAAACTGCTAAACTAAACAACCCCAACAAACTTCAAAAGTGTGAGTAGCAAGCAGACCTCTACTACCCAAATTCACCTTTATTCCATCAGGAAGACAATCCA
>NW_021376826.1:0-333 GCF_001605985.2 Dendrobium catenatum
GGATGATCAAATGATTTTTAAATGTGACATGCTTATAGTCAAATCTTGTGGCTTGACGAGAAAAATCCAACGAGCCCAAGATCGTTGAATTTTGACATCATTAAGGCACTCAAATACTTGATAAATGGTCTATAATCAAGGGAGTCAATATCGGTTGTCCATTCAAAATACTCCCAACAAGCCCTTGATATTCTCACTATTTACTGACCACGCCACTCCCAAAAAATTATAAATAGACCTATCATTCTTTATTGAAGGGAAACTAAGCAAGGAAATAAAGACGGGAAAAGAGAAAAAAGGAAGAGTCATTAAGGCACTCAAATACTTGATAAA
>NW_021376827.1:0-350 GCF_001605985.2 Dendrobium catenatum
AACTCATAATCAAGTGCCTCCTTTCATTTGGAGTGGGGTAGAAAACATAAAGCTTTTCAACGAGAAGGTTTTATAATAACCTCTCATTGTAAAGCATTTATAAAAAAATTCATCGCATAAAACAAATCCAAAACCGCTTATAAGTCGCTCCAACCAAAACAAAATAAGACATCCCTCACTCGAAAGAGACTTCCCAAACTAGCAACACAAAGCGAATCGTAAGAAATCTTCAATAAAAGCGAAGAGAAACATTCATAAAGCTCTCAAAATATAAGAAAACTCATAAGACTCTTCAAAAGAAATTCAATGTCACAACAAGCGACGACACATAAAACAACTACAACATCTCA
>NW_021376828.1:0-257 GCF_001605985.2 Dendrobium catenatum
TTCAAATAACTTAAGAAGTAAAATTGTCAATCAAATCATATACATATAGAGAGAAATTTGTTAAGAAAAACTACCACTCATAGGCTTTTCATGTATTCCTATATGTGACCAACCTGTCATTTCTAACAGCTCCTCCATTGTCCCATATCCACCTGAAGTTTAAAAATGAATTACTTTAAATTATTTAAATAAAAAAATAAAGAGTTTCCATTTTTCCTCACCGGGAAGGGCAATGAAAGCATCATCATGTTTAGCCA
>NW_021376829.1:0-324 GCF_001605985.2 Dendrobium catenatum
GAAGGAGTTAATGGATTACTGATTTTTGGAATTAGAACTACAATCATTTCCTTCCATTTAGGATCCATTTCGAAATTTATAAAGAAATCCTTTAAGGCATTCCATAAGTCAAGTTTGATAACTCCCAGTAAGCTTTAAAGAAAGAAAAAGTGATGCCATCATTACCTGGTAAGATATTATTACCACTTTATTTGATAACAAATTCCATCTCTTCAATTGTGAAGGCTTTGCTTAAATATCTTCTATCTTCCTCATCAAGACAGCTACAAGAAGAAGGCCAATCCTCAAGTATGCAGGTACGGTATTTCCATTTTTCCTAAAAAT
>NW_021376830.1:0-222 GCF_001605985.2 Dendrobium catenatum
ATAAAATTTAAAATAAGAAATTAAAAGACTACAAATGACGATCAAACAACTCGAATCGAAAATCAAAGACACCCTCTAAAGTTGCTTCACTTAGAGAAGAGGGATAAAGGTGGAATGACACTTGCGGAGAAAAGAAAGAGGTTAGAAGCCAAGAAGAAGGGTGGAAAGAGCCCGCAAGATTTCCGTAGGGGATGAGAAAAGAAGGGTGGAAAGAGCCCACAG
>NW_021376831.1:0-206 GCF_001605985.2 Dendrobium catenatum
TATATATATATATATTCAGAATAATGGTGTGACATCTAATGTGTACCCCTAGAGATCTACCATTAAAGAAATTCATCAAAAGTAGGTCCCAAAGATGACCCCTACAACAATGTTCTTGATGGTCGACACCTTGAAGAATCCTTCAAGAAATCCCATCACTTTTCAAATATATCCTCTCTACCAACTTCAGTGAAATCAGTATTGGG
>NW_021376832.1:0-205 GCF_001605985.2 Dendrobium catenatum
GCGCTTGCTGGGCTCAGCTTCTTTATTAGACCCTCTAGTTTCAACCACATGAATGCCCCCAACATAATCATCTTCATCTCCAAGGAGATCATCCATATCAGGGTCAAAAGAAGCCATTCCTTCTTTGTTCAACAAGATGTTTCTTATTTCTTGGACTACCTCCTCGACCGGTCTATCCCCAATTGATTTAGGGTCAAGGGGTAAG
>NW_021376833.1:0-306 GCF_001605985.2 Dendrobium catenatum
GTAATGATGTCTGATATTTATCAATCATCATTAATTGCTTTCCTTAATTACCAGATTAATTTAAGCATAATTATATCATAACGTCCAGGATGATACAAGATCATCCTGGCCGATTGCCAAAAATAAAAAATGCCTAAATAGATTATGGCGGCTGATTCTTTCTGTTTTAAGCCTATCATCCTGGTCGATACATGTTTCATCCAGGACGATCAGCTAATGATGGCTGCCTTAACTAAGATGACTGATTTGGGTACCTATTTTGAACCCTATCATTCAGGACGTAATAATATCGTCTGGGACGATGTG
>NW_021376834.1:0-1466 GCF_001605985.2 Dendrobium catenatum
GCCCAATACAGGGCCGAGCGTTTATGAGGACATAACGAAGACTATAATGTACTGCTAGAATGAGACAAAAACAAAAGTGGACAATTCTCACCTCCGTTAGCTCAACTAGCGCCTTCAGCATGTACAGCAGATAAATTCTATAGATGGCATTGGCGATATCTTCATTTCTGTGAGAGATAGAGCGTGGATATAGTCCATTGTGGATATGTCGGTCTCACTCCTCTTAGCTCACATCATATCTCTGGGCCTTAATTCCCAACTTCCTGGGAACAAACATAAAGACTCTTCTGTTCTATAATAATTTCAAGGAGGTTTGGTCACAAAGAGGCGATACTTATGCACCAATCATACGCTTGTCATCGAGGACTACTTTTGTCTATCATTGCATGTCCAGAAATGCAGACGTAAGACGTATCCATTGATAAGCCCAACGGTAAGCAAGATATGATATAGCTAATCAGAGCTGGGACCGGTAGGGCGAATGAGTGTATAAGGCCGTGAGGAGAAGTTCAGTTATGAAGACAAGAGATAGGACTTCTTACATTTAATACCGCGAAAGGGACTAGGCGGCTCGACTCCTCAACCAAGTATCTAGACCAAGGAGGTTGGCTGAGATGTTGTAAAATGAAGACTTGGCTTGGGGAATTTAAGACCTAGCTACTAGATGAGGTCGTCCCACGACTGTAAGGCGTATACTGCGGACTTAATATTATGAAGAAGATAAATTCGAGAAGAGAACTGCCTAGCAGTTTCTACCTATCTGAGGAAAAGAGAGACCGCGATAGGCCCCTCGGATAACAAGTTAAGAGCACTTGACTAAGAGGGATCTCCAGCAAGCTGTGCGTCCTTTCTAATGTGTGTATTTGGAAGGCCGAGGATCACCCTTCCTTTTTAGTAAAAGAATAGGGTTATTCTCTCTTCGACTGAACAGCCCGCCAACTGAGCCAGTAGGACGGAGGAGAATTGTTCGTTCATACGGATGGAGCCGCTGAAGAGAGCCCAAACGTGAACAGTCAAGAGAGCTAAGAATGAACGAATAGATATGTTAAACGTCGCCTTTTTCGCCTTACTAGTACAGAGCTATCGTGCCCTTAGCCCTTCGGGCCTTAGTATCCCAGGTCTTTTGTGAGTCCTATTCCAGTCTGGAATTACTTATACTAGCCGTGATATGGGAAACGGAAGTTTGCGAAACTCCGAAGCATCATCAGTAGTGGTCCCAAGGTCCTGTAACTAGTCAATTCCGGGTTAGAAGTTCCTTGCGGTATACTAGCCAAAAAGTGTGATAAGCCGATCTCTTATGAAGCCGTTCCTTACTGCAATCCTCCGCCTTTGAAGGCCGACTTGTTAGCGCTCCGGGACCCAAGTTCTCGTCCTCATCTTCTTTCACCGGCTTTTATGGAAGGAGAAGAGTGAACGGTCAGGATTCACCGATCGGGTATGAACGAACTGATCTGTAGTACGGCATG
>NW_021376835.1:0-757 GCF_001605985.2 Dendrobium catenatum
ATACTTATATATAGCTTGTATAAACTTGTAAATAGTGTTTATACACTTATTTAGAGTATATAATACTTATGAATAGTGTATGTAATGCTTGTAGATAATATAAATAAATATGTACATAGTGTGTATAATACTTGAAAATAGTATTGAACGTAGTTTAGGGTGGGTACTACTCGTATATATAATTTATGTATATAGTGTGTGCACTACTCGTATATAGCGTGTATATAATGTGCATTATGCTTGTACATAATGTCTATAAACTTATATATAATATGTATAAAGCTTATAAATAGCATGTTTAAACTTGTACATAACATGTACAATATTTGTATAAACTTGTAGATAGTGTGTAGAATACTTGTATATAGCATGTATAATACTTTTACATAGCATGTATAAACTGGCACATAGTGTGTAAAAATTATGTATATAGCATTTTTAAACTTATACATAGCATGTAAAAACTTGCACATAGTGTGTAAAAATTTTTATATAGCATTTAAAAATGTATAAATGGTGTGTATAATCCTTATACATAGCATGCATAAACTTGTACATAGTATACATAAACTTATTCATAATTTATATAATCCTTTTACATAGTGTATATAAACTTATACATAGTTTTAATATTACATGTACATAGCATGTGTATAATGTTTGAATAAACTTGTACATAGTGTGTATAATTTTTGTAAACAGTGTGTATAATGCTTATACATAAAATGTATAAACTTATACATAGTGTGAAAAATAC
>NW_021376836.1:0-223 GCF_001605985.2 Dendrobium catenatum
AAAAGTTCTTTAAAAAAAATTAAGCAAGAAAAATAATTAAAAAAATGTGTAATTAAACTATCATGAAAAACATGAAAGAAAATATTAAAATTAAATGTGAAGAAATATATAGATATTTTAGGACAAGTTAAGACAAAAGAGTTTTTTATGGGGGGCAAAAAATTTTTTTTACACTCCTATAATTTTTTTTTTCTCTTACAAAAAAAATTTTTTTTTTTTTTTT
>NW_021376837.1:0-219 GCF_001605985.2 Dendrobium catenatum
GGGGAAGCTTGTGAGGGGGTTCACAAGGGTTGCTCCATGAATTGTTCCACTTCTTCTTCCCTAGAGTCTCTTGTCCTTGGAAGGGTTGGGACAGGTAAGTTTCAGCAAGTGATCGTGGTTCTCTGCTTGCTTTAGGAGGAAGCAAAAGGAGTTGGGTTCTCTACCTTGCCGTGCATTTTACAGTCTGTGCTGTGATCGGGGCCGGGAATCTTTTCACTT
>NW_021376838.1:0-285 GCF_001605985.2 Dendrobium catenatum
ATGCTCATAAACCTAAGGGTCGAGCTAAATCCATAAACTTCAAGAAGCCTAAGGTTTAAACTTTGAAATATTATATGCTCATAAACCTAAGGGTCGAGCTAGATCCACAAAGTTCAAAAAGCCTAAGTGCTGAACTTTGAAATCTTATATGGTCATAAACCTTGAAATTACTAAACGACAAGAGGGGGGGGGTGAATTGTAAAAAACTTTTTCTTAATAAAAGTAACCCTAAACAAGAGTTCTAATTATTTTGTTGTTTTTGAAATTTTATAACAAAATCTTAAG
>NW_021376839.1:0-306 GCF_001605985.2 Dendrobium catenatum
TGACTCTCCTTTAGCACCCACAGCAAGGCGGAGAAGCCTTTACAAAAATTCTTTCCACCATTACCCGGTGCGGCAGAGAACCGTCGTCCTTTTACATTATCCCAGTGTTGGCAGAGAACCGTCGTCCTTTTACACTCTCCCAGTGTGGGCAGAGAACCCTTCGTCTTTTCAAACTCTCCCGGTGTGGGCTACTAAATTTTATTTTCTACTGGAACAAGAGACCAGAGAATTTTCAATAAATTGACATGTTCCAGAAGTGCTTTTTCTATCCACCCTAGAACCTGCAAAGTCAGAATCTGAATAACC
>NW_021376840.1:0-1173 GCF_001605985.2 Dendrobium catenatum
ATCACACAATATAATATAAATGGATAGGGATTTTTTCTTTAGAAAGATGAGATTTAAGCGGTGGACCGTAGATCGACAAAATTTAATATGTAAGAACACTGAGTCAGATGTTGAAGTCTTTTTGTCTCATTGGACTATCCGATTGGAGGATAGATCACCCGTCATTTCTTTAATAAATAGATTGTTTATATATTTTTCAAATAAATTTCCTCTCATTGAAAATTTTACTATGCTTATTATCAATTAAAATAAATTAGTGAAAATGTAAGACGCGTTTTCGTGAATTATCATAGGCATTTTGCAAGACATTTTTTGATGTTAATGAATGATGAAAGTCAAAAGACTTATAATCGGTGGGAATAGAAGGGTTGTAGTCGAGCAACATTAATTGATAGATTGTAGTCGAGCAATGGTGCTCTAAGGATTGTAGTCGACGGGCGATTGATGTCAAAGGATTATATTCGACAGATGGAGGTCGGAAGGACCAGCTAGTGACGAAAATCAGAAAAATCATAGTCGACGAGCGATGGTGGTTTGAGAACTATAGTTAGACGACGGAGGTTGGGAAGATCATAGACGGTCGATAGTGGTAAAAACGACCATAAATGGGTGACGATGGTTTGATGATTGTAGTTGGGAGACTATTGTCCTTGGACCGTAGTTAGGCGTTAGTGGTGCAAGGATTGTAGTTGCGTGATAGTGATTTGTGGATTGTATTTGATAGGCGACAAACGTTGAAAGAACTGTAGTTAGATAATAGTTGTCTGAGAACTTTAATCGATGGATGATAAAGTTCGGGCAACAATGGTTAAGATCGTAGTCGATGGGTGATGGTGGTTGGGAGGATCATAGACGAGCGACGATAGTAAGAGGAATGTAATTGAGAGACGATGACCCGATGATCATAATCGGGCTACACTGATTCGAGGACTGCAGTTGGGGGCTATGGAGGCCAGACAGGCAATAGATGGGTGTCAATAGTTTGAGGATAGTAGTCAATGGGTAACAGTGCCATCACCTGGTCCGAAGGCTAGAATTAATGAGTGGGAATAGGCGGTCGAATGGTTATTTTTTTTCACTAAAATTTCTAAAACACATTATTTCAAATTAGGTTCCTATTATACTAAGCTTTCATTTGTGATGAATTTCTTACTGTTTTGTGAAATTATTTTT
>NW_021376841.1:0-638 GCF_001605985.2 Dendrobium catenatum
CCAATCATCGAAGCGATTCGGATAAGAGTCTCTTGATCCCAATATTGGAGAGGTAGCTGCGGCAACCGAATCCAAATTGGGGAGGTCAAGCCTTCGAGGGAGCTAGGGGAGAATTCCGGCGTCCACCGATCCAGACCGACAATGTTCCCACTGAAAAACCAGGGTCCGCCGCAAAGCACGGCATCTCTCGACTCCGCCGAATTGAAGGTGCAGGCAAAGCAGTCTACACCGATAGTGGAAAGTTGATACTCACCAAAGCGTCCCCATTGACGCCGGATTTCGGACTCCAGCACGAAGAATGGGAGCCGCCGCCCCAGAACTTTGCCAACCACTGCATTCTCGAGGAGATTGATGCTCCGTTCAATCACCTCCAGCCTAAGATCAACCGAAATACCATCGGCCGAGAATTGGCCTCGCACAACCTTCTCAGCAACCTTAATGTGCTCCGGCCTTTTCCAGGCGTTGGATGACTCAGCCCGCAAAGGGGCCGCGGCCTTCACACCAAAAATTCCCTTCATTGGTTCAGTAGCGGCATTTCCGCGAACATCTTGCATGCATTCCCCAGCTTCCTGCACACCGGTGCCATCTACATCCGGGAGGTTCACGCCTAAATTCGGGCTAGCCCCCAGATTTTGTCC
>NW_021376842.1:0-286 GCF_001605985.2 Dendrobium catenatum
ACCTAACTCTTCCTTGTTTTTTCAAGAAGCATTTCCTATCACCATCCTAACTTTACAAAACATAAAGCACCTTCCTCAAGACTATCATCATAAGCATGTTACAAACTGATTGGAATTAAAATAAACCAAATAAGCGTATCATTAAGGCTTCGTTTTGGACTGCTTTTTTACTACTTCTTGAAGCAGCTTTCTAGTACAAAAATTTAATTTTTATTATAAAAAGCTGCTTCAAGAAGCATTAGAAAAGCTGTCCCAAACGAAGCCTAAATGATTCAATGCTTCAAGT
>NW_021376843.1:0-201 GCF_001605985.2 Dendrobium catenatum
CTGATTATCAAGAAGTTCTTAGCAATGCCATGGAAAGACTTAATGTCTGGAGTAGGAAATCTTTATCCTTGGGAGGTAAATTGATCCTTATTGAAAGCTCTTTGTTTTCTATGGCAAACTTTCTTATTACTCATTCCTTGGTACCTAAGAAGCTTTTATATGAGTTGGAGAAGCTTTGTAGAAGTTTTATTTGGAATAATA
>NW_021376844.1:0-286 GCF_001605985.2 Dendrobium catenatum
AGTTTTGGGTCAACTCATTTGAAAAACATATCGGATTTGAGTTTCAAATCCTGACCCGATTGTAAATTCAGGACGGCTTCGGGTCAACCCGAAAATCCAAAATCAACTCAGAAGCATGGTTTAAAATTGCGCAATATGAGGCTCGCCTTGAGGCCCGCCTTTGCGCAATTCCAGTAAAAAACGCCTCGATACTTATGCATCGAGTTTTTTTTATGAGGCTTGTGCCTCAACTTGGTTGAGGCCTGCCTCACCTCACGCTATATATATTAAAACTTACATAAATCTT
>NW_021376845.1:0-741 GCF_001605985.2 Dendrobium catenatum
TATATATATAGTATAATGTAGTTATATAGTATAGAGTTGTAGTAGTATTGTGTAGTGTAAATATAGTGTATAGTAGATATATAGTATAAAGTAGTAGTATAGAATAGTAGTAGTATAGAGTAGTATTATAGTATAGTGTAGTTATATAGTATAGAATAGTTGTAGTATATATATTATAGAGTAGTATAAATAGTATTGAGTAGTAGTATAGAGTAGTATTATAATACTGTTTAGTTATGTAGTATAGTGTATTTGTATTTAGCATAGAGTAGTAGTAGTAGTATGGTGTAGCATATATAGTATAAATTAGTAATAGTATAGAATAGTATTTTTATATAGTATAAAGTAGTAGTAGTATAGTGTAATATATATAGTATAGAGTTGTAGTAGTATAGTTATTGTATATAGTATAGTGTAGTATTATCGTATATTGTAATCATATAGTATAGAGTTGTAGCAGTATGTAGTATATATAGTATAGTGTAATTATATATTATAGAGTAGTAGTAGTATAAAGTAGTAATATAGTATAATGTAGTTCTATAATATAGAGTGGGAGTAGTATATTGTAGTTATATTGCATAGAGTAGAAGTAGTATAGTGTAGTATATACTATATACAATATAAATTAGTTGTATTGTAGTGTAGTATATATAATATAGTTTATATATAGTATAGGGTTATAGAGTTGTAGTAGTATTGAATAGTATATATAGTATAGAGTAGTAGTAGTATAGAGTA
>NW_021376846.1:0-326 GCF_001605985.2 Dendrobium catenatum
GAATCTGGCGGCAAGTAGGCGGGTTGGGAGGTGGGGACGGCTAGAAGAAAAGAGAAAAGGGGAAGAAAAAAATAAAAATAAAATAAAGAACCAAGAACTCCCACGAAGGGGGGCTATTAGGTAGTCCGTGTGAGCCTTTCCTAGGCTACTCCTCTCCTCTAGAACTCACAAAGAGATCATGAGCAAAAGCTGAATTTTTCATATCAATAATCTGTTACGCGTGAACCGGCCCAGGATGGGCCGGCTGGACCTGGTTCAGCCCGGGTCTACACCAGGCTGGGGCGGAAATGCCCAGAGGAGGGGGCGGACAAGGTGGACCCCACTTG
>NW_021376847.1:0-205 GCF_001605985.2 Dendrobium catenatum
AATTGTAACCTACAAGATATTGATGTTTCTGGTAACATTTTTACTTGGAACAGAGGTGTTATGTGGCAAAGACTTGATCGTATTCTTTTTAATAATCTTTGGATCAACAAATTTTCCAACTCTTATGTTACTCACCTTACCCATACATTATCCGACCACTCTCCTCCACTTTTGAGCTTTTGCAACGCCAATATTAACACTTTTT
>NW_021376848.1:0-204 GCF_001605985.2 Dendrobium catenatum
TTATCTATGATCAAGGGCTCAATATGAATTGTTCGATATAGTGTTTTGGATTCTAATCAAATTTGTCAAAATGTCCCTTTAAAAAATGCAATAAGTAGGCCTCATTTTCTATATGAGAAGAGTTTGAAGAGCTAAATAACCTTATTATAATTTCTTGCGATCATCTTTGATCACCACCATTAGCTATTGACGTCATTATCACCA
>NW_021376849.1:0-289 GCF_001605985.2 Dendrobium catenatum
CCTGTAATGTTCCTCACAATGATTTCATTGTTTGTTCTACCCTTCATATGCTAAGGGTGGATTCTGATGGTAATAGTGCCACAATGGTATTAAGAAGTCTGAAACATGTCCTGTACAAATTAATTTTATTTGCTTAGTTGTCCCAACAAAAGCAATAAATGTATATTCAAGCATGCACTAGATGTACCCTTGCGGTGTAAGAGATGATATAAATACTTAAATAGCAAACAATAATATTTTATTATTAGCTATATTAAAAGAAATTTTAATTTTAAATTCTTAATAATTT
>NW_021376850.1:0-690 GCF_001605985.2 Dendrobium catenatum
AGATAATATTTTCTTTGTTATTTTTAATGATCAAACAGCATTTAGTTTTCAATTAACTTATACTTGGGTCATAAGATTGAGTATGAATTATGGAAATCCATTACGACTAATTAAGGCTCCTATATAATATAACATGGTTTGAAACCTTAGTAACTTATCAGGAGTTATGATCCACGAGATCTCACACTTACTAGTATGATCTCTTTTCATTCCTATTTATATTGTTCAAGATATGTAAAAAAACTGTCTGTTTTCTAACTATCCCACTAGAGCTTCTATCAAATCAATGTCTCCCTATTTCATAAATATCTATTTCACAATTTATGAAGCAGTTAATTTCTCTAGTGTGTATCAACCGTTAAATACTAAAGAGAGAGAGATTCTTAATAACTTATAAATTTGAGAATGTAGAGTTATTCTTGAGAATATGTATTGATTTCATATAAACTCTAACATCAGAAATTAGGAATCATCTACCCCATAGTTTGATCTTTTGTAAGCTCTGGACCAACTTCGAAACTCTTGCGAAGCTTCAGATCAATTATTACTTTTTCTTTTATGAATTTATAACTATCCCTTCGAATAATTGCTTTTGCAATGAGGTTGCACTCAACTTGGATGCTATGATTCATACTTTATGTTGTTGTCTAAAATAATCTAAAAAAATTGTTGTCTGCTTAGGTAATATGT
>NW_021376851.1:0-233 GCF_001605985.2 Dendrobium catenatum
TATTTTTAAATATCTTGATTTTGAATGATTATTTGGAATTTTGGATATTCATGGGCATTTCGGGCATTTGAATGGTTTTGGTCCCCTCCGATTGAGATAAGCTTTCAACATGATCATCATATGGGTATTTGTGGTCATTTGCAAATACTTGTTTTTTGGGAAGTTTGAAGGAATTTTGAATATTTGATCTTCTCCGGTTAACATAAACATTCAACATGACTATCATCGGGGTG
>NW_021376852.1:0-462 GCF_001605985.2 Dendrobium catenatum
TGTAGTCATGTTTTGATGAAATAAAAGAAATTTTGTGTTTATCTTTAGTATGTTAATATTTAGTAGCTATTGTTAGAAATCTTTGAATATTTATATTAATGATTTTAAATATATTGTATTTATTTTATTTCGTAATTAAAACTTTAGTTAGTGGTTTATTTTCAGAATGATTTATGATATAATCATATAATAATTTTAGTTAGGCATTGAAATCATTTGATTTGGTTTGAGATCTGTACTATATATGTAAATAATTTATATTACGCGCATTGTAAAACAAATTTAATAACTTTAAAACTCATTCTAATTAAAAGTTGTGTCATAATATCTTAATCAAAATGAATATTTTTTCATTTTTCATTTCTTGTAATATATATTTTTACGTCACATATAAATCATATTAATTGGTCTGTTGATTGAGAACTTTGACTATCAATTAAGAGATTTTGGATTTGAGTTTTA
>NW_021376853.1:0-425 GCF_001605985.2 Dendrobium catenatum
AATTTAGAAAGACTAGATTTTCTAATAAAATTAATCTTAAATCACAATCTAATTTAAGCACAATTAGGATTAAGCAGACTAATGAAATTCATAGTAACTAAACACATTTCAAAAACAATCCAAAATTAAAATAAACTACAACATATATTGATATTTATGAAAATGATTACAAGATCATTTCATAATATCAATACAAAAGAAAATACACTAAAGTTTAAAACAAAGACAAACAAATACAACTAGAACAAACACTAGAACAAACACTAAAGCAAACACAAATACAACAAACAAAACAAAATTAAAATAAATAAACTAAGAAAATATAAATATCAATATTGCAAAACATTTTTATTTAAGCATTCAAATCAATAACACCAAGCCTTGTTCTTATACTGAAGGTATCAAAGGCTAAAGGTTTTGTAAAA
>NW_021376854.1:0-233 GCF_001605985.2 Dendrobium catenatum
ATAAAAATTTTAGTTCAAAAAATATTTTATTAAAAATTTGTTTAAAAAAATAATAAAAAAGTCCCAAACGAATCCTAAATCCAAAAAAGAAAATGTGTAGGATTTAATTTAGCTGAAATAATTATCACTAATTTAGTCCTAAATTATAGAATATCAACCTTTCTCAATATTAAGGAAAATATCAATACAGCATATAAGATTTAAAATGTGGAGAATGTCTCTCATGGGGCGAA
>NW_021376855.1:0-221 GCF_001605985.2 Dendrobium catenatum
ACTCATTGAAAAATGGTTCTCATTAATAGTAGAACCACTAAATAGCTCCAATTGGACAAAGCATTTTTCAAGTAGCAAACAAGAAATTTTGTTGGCGGGCCTCTCAGACACATTATGTCAAACATGCTTACATTCACATATACTCGATCATCCTTTTGTTTAGCTTGCATATTTTCATTGTTCTATTATTAATTAATGGAGGTCATACAATCCCTGTTGGA
>NW_021376856.1:0-236 GCF_001605985.2 Dendrobium catenatum
AATTGAAGGACCAAATGGAATTGTGCCTCACTAATTTGGCAAATTATTGGGTCAGGTGACCGGAGGTGGAATATAAGTTTGAACATCCAATAAAAATTTGTCGCGTCACCTTGCGCTTTAGTTGCGCTTTTTGACTTGCGCTTTAGTTGCGCTTTGGTTGCGCTTTGGTTGCGCTTTAGTTGTGCTTTTTGACTTGCATTTTAGTTGCGCTTTAGTTGCGCTAATTTTAAAATAAT
>NW_021376857.1:0-1051 GCF_001605985.2 Dendrobium catenatum
ATGATTCCATTACTTTTGATTACTACTATTTTCCTATGGTTGTTACTATGATTATTATTTTTCTTTGATTATTTCTCTTTGATATTTCCTTGATTTTCGAGTTATTACTTATTTCCCTTCTTTCCGTATCATCTTAGATATTTGTCGTAGGTGATCATTGAATTCTACTTGGTTCTTTGAGATTTTCCTTCTCTTATCTTCTCACTTTGGTTGGGCGGATAATTGATTTGTTTTCTCCTTTTATTGATTTGATTCTCGTCAGTTGATTGTTGGTTTATTGCATATTCTTTGTGATTTCCATTAGTTGACCTTGAGGTTGTATTTTCCTAGAGTTAGGAAGGTCAACGCCAACATATACGGTTCACTCATTGTTCTCCGCATATGTTGGGGGTCCGTTTGTTGACCTCGATTTTGGCTCAAATGTGCTCGAGCCCTTTCGGTCGATTTAATCGAACCCCGTCGAGCCCAATTCGAGCTCGAATCGACTCGACTCGAGCCGGATTAGATTCGACTATGTTCGATTAGATTAGTTTATTTTATTTTTGGTTGCGTCGAGTTCGATTTGATTTAAATAGATGTTAATTTTTTGAACTTGAATTCGTCGAGCCGGCTCGGACCCGAACCGATCGAATCGACTCAAATTGTGGACTCGAGTCTAATCTGGTTTAACTGAATTAGACTGGATTAGCTCAATTTAGTCACATCCAAATCTATTTGACTTTTCAAACTATTTGAATCTATCTCCCAAATCCGGTAATTGATCCGACGGCCACGGTTCTCCAGCCTTAGCCTGTCGTTGCCAGACACCTCGATCGCATACTCGACCTCGTTTTGGAATGGCGTACAGGAAAAGGTCGAAGCAGGCAGAGCGAGCGGAGCTTCTTTTGTGCTTGAGGAAGTCAGGAAATCGTCCGAGGACAGCAGGCAACGGAGATCTTCTTCCTTTTTCTCGGTTCAGCCCGCCCTAGAGAGGGCATTGGCTCCTTCCCTCTCTCTGGCTCTCGGTTTTCTTCAGCTCTCACTCCCTATCTCTCACTCGCCTCCGCTCTCT
>NW_021376858.1:0-886 GCF_001605985.2 Dendrobium catenatum
CTCACGAGCCGGCTTGACTCGGTTACACCCCTAGTCTCAACTACATTGGTAAAACATACATTAGATATAGCCAAAATTTACATTAATTTAGTATTCAACATTCTTTCATAATTACACATCATATCTGCCTTCATCGTCATTCAAAATATATATCTTGTATAAAATTAATATGCATCAGTTTTTCAAGGAAATTGACATCCTTCCAAGACATTCTCAAATAGAAAAATCTTTAGATGAGCGTACAAAACATTGTCTTGAACCCATATGGTAGAATGTGATAAGCAGTAGTTCATACTTGAAATCTTGGATAAAATATTCTAAAGCAAAATAAATTACTTGCAACACATAAGTTTCTTTCTTTCAATCAGTCACTAATAATCAATTATCAATATACAAGTAGAATTTGACATTATTCTTTTAAACATTAAATTTGCATTACTTACCTTCTTGCTGAGGTGTCTCTTCCAATTCTCTACTTCGTACTCTTTTATGATTGTAAATCACTTTGAAACTTTCTCTTTGCATAAGACTAGATGAATCTTGATTTCTTCTCACTTAACTTTTCTTCTTTCTTTTTGTATATTTCTCTGATTGAATATAGATTCTACACTTTAAAACAAAACTTCAATATTAACCACATTCTATTAGTAAGCAACATAAAAATATCTGTAATTTACTCAATTTAATACCTTCTTTCTCTATCACTATCATATCTCTACTTCTCTAAACCCACTGCCAATTTCTGAAAGCAACACTCCATAAAAAAAAACTCTACAGGAATTCCATGTCAAGCCCAACTTCACAACCGAACTGCTACAGGAACCAAATTTACCGAATTCCCACTATGCCGAAACTATCCACAGTGTTTTCTGGATACTGTGTCGAT
>NW_021376859.1:0-1953 GCF_001605985.2 Dendrobium catenatum
CTTCTCGAACAAATTTCAAGTGTAACTTTTTATAGGATACTCCGTGGAAGAAATTCTATGGCGGATTCCCTTGCAAAACTTGCAAAAGAGTTAGCTTGTATAGAAGGAGAATCAATCTCTATAGAGGTTCAAGGTCGCAAAATCTTATCTCCTATAGACTTGGAATACATCAATAGAATTTTTCCTTCTAAGGGTGAGATTGTTCTTTCTATTAATGATGAAATGGTTGAATGGAGAAAACCTTTCTTTGACTACTTGAAATAAAATAAACTCCCTCAAGAGAAATCTGCTACATATCAGATTAAGAGAAGGGCTCTCTCCTATACACTGATAAACGACACTTTGTACCGCCGGTCTTTTGATCAATTATGGTTACGTTGTCTTAACAAACAAGAAGCCCAAAAGATCGTGACCGAGGTACAAGCAGGATTGTGTGGTGCTCACCAATCTGGTCCTAAAATGAAGATGAAAATTAAAAGGTTAGAATATTATTTTCCCTCGATGATTGACGACTGTATGTCTATTGCACGTCGTTGTCACCAGTGCCAAGTACATGGTGTATTCCTACACTAACCTCCTAATGTCCTACATCCAATAATTGCTTCATGGCCTTTTGAAAGTTAAGGCATGGATATCATTGGCCCTATCGATCCTCCCTCTTTTAAAGGTCACCGATTCATTCTAGCGGCAACAGATTACTTTTCAAAATGGGTAGAAGCTGTTCCACTATGAGAAGTCAAAACTCACAACGTGATCTAATTCTTTCGAGACCATATCGTATATCGATTCGGCATCCCTCGTCGAATTATATCCGATAATTGTCCCTCTTTCAAAAGTACCAAACTGAACAACTTTGTTAAACGTCACAATATTGATTGGAGATACTCCACAAGCTTTTACCCACAGGCAAATGGTTCGGCAGAGGCCTTCAATAAGACATTGATAGGAATTTTAAAGAAGAGCTTAGAGGACAATAAGCGACAGTGGCATGAAAAGTTGCATGAAGCTCTGTGGGCTTACCAAACCACATATAGAACCCCAACTCAGTCTACACCATTTGCTTTAGTCTTTGGGGCTGAGGCTGCTCTCCCTTTAGAGATACAACTTCCCTCTCTAAGAGTTGCAGTTAATAATAGTATCACATCTGAACAGAACGCCCGACTTCGACTGGAAGAACTCGAGGTTTAGAAGAGAAGCGACTGCAGGCTCAACAGAACCTCGAGTTATATAAATCCCGTATGGCTCAAGCACATGATAAATTGGTTCGTCCTAGAACCTTTCGAGTAGGAGAGCTAGTGTTGGTCTTACGTAGACCTATCTTGACTCATCGAAGGTTCGGGGGTAAATTTGAGCCTACATGGGAAGGTCCTTTTGTGGTGGAGAAAGTCTACCAAGGAGGATCTTACCAATTGGTGGATTGTAAGGGTGATCGTCCTATGTTGCCCATCAATGGGTGGTTTCTTAAGAAATACTATGTCTAATGACGTTGTTATGAAGATTTTGTAATAAAATTTACAAATTTCTCAGAATATACGTTGTTCTCATGTTTTATTTTAATGTCACATATTGTACTGGGTCCAAGTGATTTGTATACTTTTGAAAGTCAAAATAGAAAGGTTGCAAGATTTGAAATAATTGAGATGTTCTATAATACTATTGTAGAATTGTCCTTTTATTAATTTTCCCTTTTTCACATATAATGATGTAATATAAAAACAAAATCCCCAGTGGAATATTTGTAAGTTATAAGGATCAATTATGTTAAAAAAGAGAACAAATTTTAAATTCAATGAATTTTCAAAATTTTTATTTTTCTAAATATTTTCCATTATCTTCTAGAAAATGACATATACAAATGTTTTAATCTATAATAGAATATTTACATTTTGTCGATGTCATTTGTGATGAAGGGAAATGATCCAAAGTTTTAAAGAAATCAACTCTTCATTAAAT
>NW_021376860.1:0-307 GCF_001605985.2 Dendrobium catenatum
CAGCATGATCCAGTGAAATAATTGCGTCCGGGAATATAAATAAAAAAAGAAATATTATTTTCTAGGATAATCATAGATTATTCGGGATGATAAGACACAGGTGATCATCTCGAGGAGTCATGATAGATGATCATTGAAAAAATAGATCAACCGGGATGATTAGATGGATTGTCTAGGATTATCGGTAATAATTGATCGTACCGACAAATTTGTACCAAAGTTTTCCACATGGATTGTTCAGGATGAATATGTGGATCATCCAGGATGATCACAAATAATTAAGCAGAAGTTATGAAGATCATCTAGG
>NW_021376861.1:0-249 GCF_001605985.2 Dendrobium catenatum
ACCCCACTAATCTACTACATACTGAGAGTTGTGTGACATACCTAGTGAGAACCCCAGCCTACCTCAACTCCCAAACATTCCAACTTTACCCACTGTGGAGAAAATTGAGACAATACTTAGCAATAAAATTATTTCCACTAAAGACGGTGGTTGCAAAAAGTATCTAGTTCAATGGGCAGAGAAATTGGAGGCGGAGAACACGTGGATCGAACGGGATTAGATGCAGAGGTTGGACCCTACTCTACAGGA
>NW_021376862.1:0-271 GCF_001605985.2 Dendrobium catenatum
TATTCGAGAGGCTATCACAGCCTGAGGCCCTGACCACCAGGAGAATTGTAAATGGTGGAAGAATCTCCATGGTGACTGTAAACACCACCACTCTGCCGACCAGGTTATCTGCACCTGGAAAATACGAGGTTGAGGCCTCCTCATCTGGAGGAAGGCCTACGAGAAGACAAAGGAGGAAGATGAACGCTGAGCTCCGAGCTCAACATCAACAACTCCCAGTCCACCCATCAAGTTTGCCGGCCCAAGAGTCTGAAGCTAACATTCCAACCCG
>NW_021376863.1:0-235 GCF_001605985.2 Dendrobium catenatum
TTTAGAGATTATGTTGCTAAATAGTTCCACATAATTTAATATTTAACTTGTCAAATAATTTTCAGAATTTAATTTTAGCAAAATTTAATAAATTCAGATTTATTGGATTTATTTAATCCTACTTATTGCCACAAATTAATGAATTATCATAAATCATTATATATTACTTCTTGCAATTTATTATATTTTTTTATTTTATAAAATAATAAACATAGGAGGCGCTTCAAATATAAAT
>NW_021376864.1:0-216 GCF_001605985.2 Dendrobium catenatum
GCGAATGAAAAGGAAAAGGTGTCATCTTCTATAGATAGCACCTTGATTGTTTGTGAAGAAGAACGGAAGAACTTATTGTTCAGATCAGATATCTCAGGAAGAAATGTTATTCTTGACTCTGTTTCAGTACAAGACAACTCCAATCCTCCTGTAGACACCGAAGAGGTCATTAAAGGTATTACCTATCCAAATGCTGTTAAATCCCAAGCTAATATC
>NW_021376865.1:0-444 GCF_001605985.2 Dendrobium catenatum
ATATAAAAGTGGAACTTGTGTGTCTCTTGGAAAGATGAAAATGTGTTAGAACTTGTGTGAGTTTGGGAGAGTAGAAATTGTGTATTTTGGAAAAGAAGAGTAAAATGTGTATGTTGGGTTGAAAAGTAAAAATTAGATGAAAGTTGTATATGTGAAAAATAAGGTAATGTGTGTATCTTTGGGAAGTTTTGGAGATGTAGAGTTTGTGCTTATATTAAAAAGTGATGTGTAAAGGTGAAGTTGTATTTGAACTTGTGTGTAAAGGTAGAGATTTAGTTGAACTTGTGTATAATTTGGAAGAGAGAATTGTGAGGATTTGAAAGGAAAAGTGTGTGTGTATTGAAAGAAGTAGAGAAATGAAACGTTCAAAAGTAAAGTCAACAGTGCTGGAGCTCAAGCCCGAAGAAAGGTACGTCTTTATTTTCAGTAAATTTCAATTCTTTC
>NW_021376866.1:0-1612 GCF_001605985.2 Dendrobium catenatum
TCTTCCAAGATCTCCTGGCATGAACGTCTCGGACATCTAGACAACCGCAAGATTCACATTCTCTCTAAACACATTTCGCATATTTCTTTAGACACTCCTAATGCACTCTGCATTTCTTGTAATACGTCTAAACAGCATAAACTTTCCTTTTCCCATAGTAACTCAATCTGTAATAAGCCATTTCAATTAGTCCATTCGGACGTTTGGGGACCGGCTCCCTCTCCGTCACTGAATGGTTCTCGATTCTATGTAATTTTCATAGATGACTATACAAGACACTCATGGCTTTACTTACTTCACTCCAAGAACGAGGTCTTTACTAAATTTCAACATTTATGTGCTCTAATCAAAAATCATTTTAACTCTCAAATTAAAATCTTAAGATCAGATGGTGGAGGCGAGTTTACCAGCCAAGTCTTCCGCCTCTATCTCGCAGAACAAGGCATTCAGCACCAAATTAGCTGCCCGCACACTCCAGAACAGAACGGCACGGCAGAAAGAAAGCACCGACACTTGATCGAACTAACAAGAACTATGCTCCATGCAGCTAGTCTTCCCAACTCCTTCTGGGGTGATGCAGTGTTAACTGCAAACTACTTGATTAATCGCCTTCCGTCGTCTGCTATCTCAAACCAAACTCCTCATTTTCGGCTTCACGGAAAGCACGCTGCTTATGATCACTTACGCCCGTTTGGATGCCTATGTTTTCCCTGGACCAGACCATACGCTTCTACCAAGCTATGTCCGAGATCTCAGCAGTGCATTTTCATAGGCTACTCGAGCCAACACAAGGGATACCGATGCTATGATATGATTCACAAACGCATCAACATTTCAAGGCATGTGACGTTTTACGAACACCTGTTTCCACACTCTACAACTGCTGCCACTCTACCCACTCAGCAACAGCACAACGACTACTCTCCGCTTCTTCTCATTCCGTCGTCCACCATATCCTCACTCAATCCAGAAAACCCCAAACAGAGTTCCATCTCCCAAACACATCAACATATACCTCACACGGAACCCAGCCAGGCAAGCAGCGGCAGTTCCATACCGCCAACTCCACCCAGCTCGTCCAGCGTACCTCCCGTTCGTCACCCTATGCAAACTCGGCTTCGATCTGGTATCTCGAAGCCAAAACAGATCTTCACTCTTTCCGCTACAACCACTAACCAAGCAACACCCAAAACATACAATGAAGCTGCCAAACATGAGCATTGGAGACAGGCCATGACCTCTGAGTTCACGGCTCTACAGGCACAAGGAACATGGGTTTTGGTTCCGGTTCCAAAGGATAAGCCCGTATTGGGAAGCAAATGGACCTTCAAAACTAAATTAAATCCAGAGGGACACATCACAAACTACAAAGCCAGACTCGTCGCACAAGGCTGTTCGCAAGAATTCGGCGTCAACTTCACCGAGACCTTCAGTCCGGTCGCAAAAATGGTAACAATACGTATGTTAATTACTGTTGCACTAACAAACAACTGGTCAATCAAACAGCTTGATGTATCAAACGCATTCCTCCACGGCGATCTAAATGACGAAGTATACATGCGACAACCCAAAGGCTTCGAAGATTCACAATTTCCACAACACGTATGCAAAC
>NW_021376867.1:0-255 GCF_001605985.2 Dendrobium catenatum
GATTTTAGTAATATTTATGACTAGGCATTTGGCTCTTTGTGAGCTAAAGTTTATTTGAATCTGTCCACCCTGGCAGACTGGTGCGGAGGGTGGATGGATTTTTGCTTTTAAGTTTTTAATGGATAGATTTCAGATTTTAAATATTTTTGGGATTTTGATGATTTTCTGGAGTTTTTGGATCTTGTGTGGACTTTTTTGTGGAGTTTTGGAATATTTGGGAAATATTTGGGGAACCCCTCCGGTTGAGATCTGCAT
>NW_021376868.1:0-252 GCF_001605985.2 Dendrobium catenatum
ACAATGATCCTTCACATTGCGTTCATATGCATCTAGACTTTTTGATGACTTCACAGCAACCTTCTCATGGCAATTGATTTGGTCATGTCCAATTTTATCACAACCAAAACAAATATTAGGAACCTTTTAACATTCAACTTTTTGATAAAATTTAACAGATTTTCCTTCTACCCAAACTCCAAGAGGTAGAGATTCTTCAAGTTTTATATGAACACAAATCCTTGCAAACTCACGTCTCCCCCATTGAAACAT
>NW_021376869.1:0-216 GCF_001605985.2 Dendrobium catenatum
GCATAACTCAAAAGACACTAATTCATTGTGGGCATAAGTTTTCTGCTTCACATCATTTCGTAAGGATCACATTTTGCTTAAAGCACCCAAAGCAAATAATATCACTCCAAATATATGGATAAAAAAAGCGGCAGACATCTATATGCTGAAACAAAATCACTTTATTTCCCTTGTTGGTAAATTTAGGCCAAAAAAATAATTATAATCTTAATCATG
>NW_021376870.1:0-270 GCF_001605985.2 Dendrobium catenatum
GTTGAGGAGGAGATTCCTCAATTCTCATCCCGTACATATGGCGAAAAAGGGATTGTTGACTAGTAGTCTGATGTCCGTCATCCCCGTCGTCGTCTGAATCACTATCAACAATCAAACCATCCTGAGGAATCAAATTCCTATGGAACGTGGGATAGAAATTATGATCGACACTAAAGGCAGGCAAAGGAACTGAATGACGAGGAACATCAATCATCTCATCATCAGAGTCAGATTCAACAATCAAAGAAGAAGTGTACAAGTGCGAGGGAG
>NW_021376871.1:0-273 GCF_001605985.2 Dendrobium catenatum
GTGTGATTCCTAGGTCTTCCATCCATATTCCCCAACTGTTATAGGAGTTTCATGAGAGTGCCATAGTAGGGCATTCAGGAGTGCAGAAAACTTATAGCCGGTTAGCTGCTGAATTGTACTGGAGGGGGATGAGGAAAGACAGAGAGGAGATGGTGGCTAAGTGTGATACTTGACAGCGGAGCAAGTACATGACAATGGCACTAGGGGGATTACTGCAGCCTCTGGCCCTACCAGAAAAAGTTTGGGAGGAGATTACTATGGATTTCATTGATG
>NW_021376872.1:0-1652 GCF_001605985.2 Dendrobium catenatum
CTTACCTCTTTGTTTTTTTTTTTTTTCCAAAGCCCAAAAGAGGACATATAATAATTACAAAGCTATAATCACCAAACTAAGGAAAGCAACCTCAAAAAAAAAAAAAGACAAAAAATTAGACATTGTGAAGGCCGCAAAAATAACCAAGAACTAGTCAAGAAGGCGAAGATGTCAGCTGGACTCAGGAAATGGCATGAGGCTTCCTGCAACCACCCCAGATATCAGGCAAGGACCATCCATTAAAAGCAGCAAGCCATAAACCAAGCAAACGATCATAACCACAAATGAAACAAGAAAGAACCCATATCCTAAACAAAGGCCACCGATCAGAATGAGAGAATCAACCACCAAGGTTACCAGCAAGACAAGGCCATCCAGGGGTTGTGCAGAAACTAGCCTCATCATTGTCCGGATCTTATCATAAAATTTAACATGAAAAAAAATCATTATCCGAATCTCCCGCAATAATCAAACAACATGAAAGAAGGCAACCGAAAAATCACACCAACAAAAAGAGGCAAAAGAATGAAGTGGGGGTCCTATGAGAGAAAACATATTACATCTTCTTAGATTTTCTGCTACGACATTTTCCATCGCTACGAGAGAAGGCTTGTTCAATAATGCGCCCCATATTCAAACTATACATCTCTTGAAACTCATCCACATGCTCATCAAAGTCTTCCCAACACCCCCACAAGCTTAGGAGAAGGACTTATTCAGCCAATCAGATTGATCCGCACTAGTGTTTTTTTATTATCAAAGCCAATTGAGCTTGTACATCAGCATTAGATATGAAAGAAATTAGCTAGAACACCAATAAATGTCACATATGGCACAATCCCCTTCATAACCTCCAAAATTGGTGACAAAGCTAATTCCAAAGAAGAGAAGGGTGAGTTATGGGAAGTAATAACCAAATCGCTAGATGAATCATTCAAAACAACTTTGTTAACGTCATACACTTCCAAGTTGAAACCATCCTCAACATGACAAGAACTAGGAATAGTTTCTTCACAATTCCTAACATCCATAATTCTGTTAGCATCAGAAAGAAAAATAGCAATGGGATGCCCAACCCGACCCAAAACAACACTCACAATAGCAACAAGAGAGGGTTCCAACCCATCAGATTTACAAGCCGAAAAGTCATTAGGAGAAACCATGCAATTAGCAGCATTTACGGAGGAGTTAAGATGGGGCATGTTAATTGATTCCCAAAACTCAAATTAGCATTAGCACCCATACTATTCATGCAAGAAAAAACCATTAGAATAACATTAGGCATAGAAGCAGCTGGACTAATACGAGTTTCCCTATCATCCTATTTGGCATGAACATTGAGGCAAGCCTCATTTGGCCCCAAAACACCCGCACTAAAGGATAAATGGAAGGGGTCAGTAAAGGTTCTACCTTAGAAACTTTGTCATTCTCCACACTATCAATAACAGGCTTAGCAACTGTAACAGGGGTCACTAAGGGTCGGTAGCCATAGAATTATGAATATCAATTGCTTCTTGAGCATTTACATCAGCAGAAACCTGCTGAGGAGCAGTGTTTTGTTTTTCTTTTTTTTTTAGGAGCAATTTCATTACCCATAGTAGGAACAACTGGTGAAGAAAATTTATGTCACCATGCAGATTTTGATTTCTCCT
>NW_021376873.1:0-265 GCF_001605985.2 Dendrobium catenatum
TTCGTAGGTATTGTATTCATAATTTTAAGCTTCACCGGCATTTCATAGCAATTTGTTATTTTAGTGGTCACGCACTCTTCTTTATTAAGTTTGAATAACCACCCAATTCAATTATGCATACTAGTTTTTTTTTTTTTTGGGATTACTTTCTTATTAATCAAAGCAAAAAATATCCTACATTTTATTAGCTTGAAAGGTACAACACATGAAGATTTTAATCTACCAAGTTTATTAGACCTATCAAGACAATAAGTTCAAAAAACAA
>NW_021376874.1:0-274 GCF_001605985.2 Dendrobium catenatum
CCATTCAATCAATCAATCGATAATCAGTACGACGAATTAATGTATCAATGTATCAATATCATGTTAGGATCTGTCGTATCAATAATTTCCATATGTCAATATCATATCCATTTCAATATCGATGTTGGTATCGATCAGTCAGTACAATCTATATCAATGTCGGTGTCAATCTCTATGAATTAATACGCAGAATCCATATCAATATTGGTGCCGGTATCTATGAATCAATCAAGTTGGTAACATCAATCGGAAAAGCAATATAAGAAATCCAATC
>NW_021376875.1:0-333 GCF_001605985.2 Dendrobium catenatum
AAATGTTAGGGATTTTGATCCAAATTAGCTCCAAACTATTTGGAATCACCCCCAAAGGTCTGAAATAACATAAAGAAATATTTCCAAGTGTTTGGGGAGAAATTTGAATTTTTAATAATTTTAATAATTTAATTTAATTAAAAATGTGATTTTTAATCAAAATTAAATTAAGATTCATATTGAAGTCCAATTAAGAGGCTTTTAATTTTTTAAGATTAAAGACTAAATTCTAAAGAGTTTAATATATTATGGGTAATTTTTTAATTTAATGTAAAATTATTATAACTTTTTGAAATTATTGGGGCTTAATTAAATGGTTTAGGAGGGTTTGTT
>NW_021376876.1:0-318 GCF_001605985.2 Dendrobium catenatum
ATCGCACCGAATTTATAATGGTTTGGTCAACTCTTAACCTATGCTCACTCCTCGGAGGCACCCTCCGAGTATTGTACTAACTAAGTGTCTTCCCATTAGCTCCCACAGCTAGGTCGAGAAGCCTTTATAACAGACTCTTTTTCACCAACCCCGGTGCGGTAGAGAACCGACTACTTTTGCTTCCTCCTAAAGCGGGAAAAAAATTCAGACCTTTTGCTGAAGTAGACCTCCCAAGAATCTCCCAAGGACGAAGGAAAAAGAACAGAGAAGACGACTTGAAACCTTGCTTGAAGCAACCTTTGTGAACCCTCTCACAAA
>NW_021376877.1:0-251 GCF_001605985.2 Dendrobium catenatum
ATTTTGATAGTCAAATATCTATTTCATTAAAAGTTTAAGTGGCACTTTTCTCATTTCAAAACTCATTGAGAAATAATATCGGAACTCATTTAGCAATACTATATACAAGAGTTGTTTAACGAGCACTTTTCCCACCTATCATATCTGGATCTAACAGATCCATATCATACAAAATATGCAACTGAACATATATACATATAATAATAATAATAATGAATTCCCAAATAAACTCAAAACTACCCCACTTCACT
>NW_021376878.1:0-215 GCF_001605985.2 Dendrobium catenatum
TTTCACATCATCTTGGTATCAGAGCCAGGCTAGCATGCTTGACTTTTGCTAGATGCATCCTAGGGTCTAATGTGACTTGTCCTTAGTCATTTGCATGCATAACATCATGTGGATAGTTTTAATTTCTGTTTTACTTTGCTGTCCAGAAAATTCATGCATAGTTTCATCATTGTAAGCAAGCTTCCTTCATTGTCTAATTACTATCATTGTCACTA
>NW_021376879.1:0-567 GCF_001605985.2 Dendrobium catenatum
TTCGACCTGCAACCACTAGGTATGTTCATATTTTTTAGGCGAAATTTTTAAAAGGAGCAAAGTTAATAAATGTATTAGGATTAGAAGCATGAAATTAATTAAATTTAAAAAGGAGCAGAAATGCGATCATGCATTGTGTTTTCTGAAGAAAACGCATTTTCTGAAGAAAACGCAAAGCAGGATCGCATTTTCTGAAGAAAATGCGATCATGCTTTGCGTTTTCCATACAAAACGCAAAGCAAGCCTGCGTTTTGTAAGAAAATGCAAAGATGCATTCCGTTTTCATATATTATTTAATAATATTAAATATTAAAGTTATATATTTATATGTTTAATAAATAATTTTAAATCACAATCTGAAATTAACAGTAATTAATTATTTAATTATTTAATTAATAATTTCATTAAATATAGAAACATTAAAATTTAACAGAATAATTCTATGTGCTGTACAAAAATTAAGATCAAATTGACCATAAAAATTAAGATCAAATTGACACAGTTTTTTGTTGCAATGTTTTATATGTGATGTACAAAAATTAAGATCAAATTGACCATTAAAAAAAA
>NW_021376880.1:0-210 GCF_001605985.2 Dendrobium catenatum
TGCTATCTTGCCGCCATCGATCTCACACCGGCTGCCCAAGTTTTCATTTGAGGTGAAGAAACACCGGGATTTTAAAGTGCTAGATCATTTTTCTTTCCTTTGTCATAGGTTTCAAGGTCTTTCATGCATGAAAAAGTGTCTTCCATGCTCTCTCACTCTTCTCAAACTTCAATAATATAATTTTTTGAGTTCTTTTCAATTATGTTATAT
>NW_021376881.1:0-1336 GCF_001605985.2 Dendrobium catenatum
TGATCCAAACATCTTCCACCACTCATCTACATATTATTAAGTTTGAGAGTTTAGTGAATAAGGATATTCGTATAAGTATATACACATGATGAAAGTAAAAAAAGAGAATTATCAGGTTGCATTTCTTTCGCCATTGTTAGTGCAATTGATTTTCCAAAGCTTTCTAACTCATCACGAAATAATCTGACTTCATTCATTGCAACGGTGGGCTTAGAGCAAATGTCTTTATTTTCAATTAATTTCACTAAACCTTGTAAAATTCATTGCTTTTGACAATAGTTCTCTCTATCATACTGAAAATGAGGATTGACAAAATATGATGCATGGATGCCTTGCACTACTTCTTTAGATGCTAAAGCACTCTTGATTGAAGGTTGTGAACCTCCTGTAGTTCTAGGAGCAAAGAAGGTATCTATATCAGAAGCTTTTCTTTTTTTCTTTACTAAGTTCTGAAACATGTGCTTGCGAAGATTGTGTTTTTCGTACTGACCAAGAATCTCTCTCTTCATCTATAGCATCATCCACAGGAAATGATGTACTGTCCAACTCTTCCTGTGCTTGTCATTTTTTTCTTAAAATTTCCTTCAAGTTTTCATTCATTTGATATCTAACATCATGTGGAACCTTCTTGCAAGCAGCTATATTCCCCTTTACACCTACTAAATGTTATTTCATTCTATTAATTCCTCCTCCCTTATATGAAATACCACAATGTAGACATTTAAATTGTATCTTCCCATCAGATCCTTTAACTTCAGCAAAATGATTCCAAGCAATATCTACTTTCTCACACACAGTATAAGTTGATCCTGAAGTTTGATTACTAGGTGCTTCCATTCTAATTTGATTTACTAAATAAAATCACATACAATTAAATGAAAACCATGCAACGTAGAAAACTATAAAGTAGAAAAGTACAAAATAGAAAACTATAAAGTAAAAAAAATAATAATAAAGTTGAAAACTATGCAAGGTAGAAAACACGACATACCTTAATTCGTTGTACTATGCAAGGTAGAACATGCTGGAATGCCTACTTGGAATGCCCCATATTTTGATTTTAACTTGTAAGTGTGTTGGCTTATAATATCTGGCCTGAAAGGAATAGCAAAATTCATAAGACCAAAGCTAACAATCTTGCTAGCCTGCTACATAGAATTAAATTTAACACTGCTGAAATGATCAAAACTCAAAAGGTGGAATATTCCCATGAAAACAAAATTGGATTTAAGCATCATCTGCACGTGTCATTGATTGACCTGAAATAAATAGCTATAACATTGTTCTAACTTCTAACAGCCTAAAGAAAGATGTCTGGAGGATCATTATTCATGAG
>NW_021376882.1:0-280 GCF_001605985.2 Dendrobium catenatum
AGAATCAACAGTGTTTGTCAATCATCAAAACATAAGACATGAAACTAGATTTGCAACAATTTTCCCTTTTTTTATGATGGCAAACACAAGTAGAAAAAATTAAAAAAAAGTTCATTAGAAATTCAAAGTTACATATCATTTTTCCTAGCCAACCTCCTCCCCCTTTTGTCATCACGAAAAGAGGGTCTAGTCACACAAAGGAAAAGAACAAAAAATAGACTAAAAAGCAAACTACATAAAATAGGAAACACACAACAGAAAACATAGACTAGAAAAATGA
>NW_021376883.1:0-225 GCF_001605985.2 Dendrobium catenatum
AAAAGAGGATGAGGAGGTGTCTGGCCCCATGAAGAGCCGAGGGAGTATTTAAAATAAATGACGCGGGCCCTCAAAGAAACTCACGGAATTTCAAATATGAAATTGGATTCTCAGATTTGCTCTACAGGGAATATCTCCTAAAATAGCTTGGGCATTTAGAAACGTTGGAATTTTCGGAATTTCAAATATGAAATTGGATTCTCATATTTGCTCTGCTGGGAATAT
>NW_021376884.1:0-1813 GCF_001605985.2 Dendrobium catenatum
CTCAAAGCAACTCACTCTTCAACAATTCCACTTTTCATTTCTTTTTCAAAAAAAAACTTATATAGATTTACTTTTTAGACCATACACTTTTCAAAAATATATATACTTTACTTTCAAAATCTACACATCTCACCCTTCACACAAATCACCTTTCAAGACACAAATCTTTTACATTTCCAAATCATACAATTTCTACTTTTATATATAAATGCAAATCAACTATCCTTAACAAATCATATACTTTAATTTTCACAATTTTACTTTCAAGCATGCATACACAAGCTACTTTTTACCTTTCTTACATAACACTTTGTCATTCTACAACACTCACACACTTCTCACATCGTTTTCCAAAACTCACACAAACACTTTTCTCACATAATACACTTCATTCAACAAACTATATTTTTCAACATACAAAACTTTCTCTAGAACACACATTTCTCTCAAAATCATATACTTTACCTTTCGTTTCTCTCATACAAAAATCTTTCCAACACAAACTTCTATTTTTAAAACCAACAAACTCCACTTCCTATTTTATTTTCATATCATATTTAATAGAAATATAGACAAACTTCTACCTTTAAGAGAAATATAGATCTATTACATTTTCATTCATTACTTCATCAATTTTGATATATATCAAAATGACAAAATCAGATTTTACAACTTTGTTCCAATGATTATGAAAACTACAATTGATTCATTTGTTTTAAGAAAGATGAAGAATGCTGCTTATTTTGAACCGTTTGTTTTAATAAATAATGCAAAACATTAACTAAAAAGGGATGAGGAAGAATAAGAGGTGAAAATTTTACCACTTCTCACTGTTCTTGACCGAATAAATTGCAATAGAGAGGAGATCATAAATGCCAAATTTATGCGTAAACTCAAAGTCGTTAATCTTTCTGAATTGTAGGTTCACGTCAATCCCAGTAGCGAGCCCTATGGAGAAGATCAATAGCATCCGCAATGTTCTGTTGCTGGTTGATTAGATATCCATCGTCCTTGTCCTGCACGCTGCAGTTTGAATCGATGAGTTTCTCCACCACAAGAGAAAGCAGCTTCTGAAGCGGCACTTCCGGTGTATCCAGGTTCAGATTAATGCTATTCCGAAATAGCAGAACATTGCAAATGGCAAGGAGCGGGCATGGGAGAATCGTATGGGCAGGGAACCGGATTGGGAGTTTTTAAACTGCTGTCCTGGGCTCGATTTCACGAGAGAAAGGGAGGCAACGAGAGGCTGGGTTATGCGAATTGCTGAGAGTGGGAGAGAGAGGGTTTTGTGCGACTGAGAGAGAGATGATCGGGTTGAGGCTGTGCGAACTGTTAAGAAGTGAAGCCAGGGGAGTTCGGCTTGTCTATGCGAGTGAGAGGGGATTTTGGTTTTGAGGTATGCGCATGAACGGAGAGAGCAAGAGAGACGGGCTTCTCAAGAGCAGGGAGGGATTTTTTTGAACTGGGGTTTGCGAACTGCCAGATATGGGGAGCCTGGTTCAGTTTTCCGAAATGAGAGAAAGAGAGAGAGATAGTGAGAGTGGGGGAGGCAGTTTGTGCGAATGAACAGAGAGAGGCGAGCCTTTCGGTTTTCCGAAATTGAGAGAGGGTGATCGTGCTGTGTGGGAGTTTTCTTCCGCCTGGAGCTTGCGAACAGAGCATGAGAGTGACGGTGAGGGAGCGGTTTAGACTAGTCCTAACCACATTTAATAAAAAACTCATTTCAAATAATTCAATGGTTAAGATTAATCATAACTTAAAGAAGAGTTCAAGAGTTAATTTGTATTTCAAATTAATTTAGAGATTAATTAGA
>NW_021376885.1:0-205 GCF_001605985.2 Dendrobium catenatum
ATTCTATTTCGATGAACAATATGCCAATTTGTAATTGTATCCTCAATTCTTATTCAATTTGATTAGAACCAAATTTAGGCTATTTGCACAAATAATTTGAAATATACTTAATATTATAATTTAGTCATAATTATTTATTAGAATGTTTAATAAAATAACACTTTTATATATAAAAAGTTATTATTATTTAAATAAAAAATGTTAT
>NW_021376886.1:0-1942 GCF_001605985.2 Dendrobium catenatum
ATCATATTATGCGTATTCTATGCCTATTATCTGCTTATGATATGCGTACAATATGCCTACACAATATGTACGATATGCGTAATTTATGCGTATTATCATTTAATAAGTTATTTTTTAATCAAATCAATATAAATAATATTTATACACAAAATTGAAAAATATATTTTTTAGAAACAAACATTTATACACAGAATGATAATAAATATTTATACACATAAACTGTTTAAACATTTATACACAGAAACATTTATACATAAAAATATTTATACACAGAATGATAAATATTTATACAAAATGAAAAACTGTCATTTTTTCAATATTTTGTAAAATATTTCATATGCAAATTCTGCCCTATACTTTGACACGTCTTCTTTCCAATTTGTACTATCAGTCCAATCAGTGTTGCCTTCAAGACTTATTCTTTCCATATATTTACAAACATATATTCCGCAATCTATAGAGTTCTTCTATTTTGGTGCACTTTTAATGATAGAAAGCTTCAATTTTTTGATGTCACTATTAAAAGTTTCTTTCGTGTTAAAGTATAGGGCTTTAAGCTGAAAAATACGTAGATCAATGATTAGTTATGTAATTTTTTTTTTAAATTGAAGAGTTCATGTTCATCTAACACTTATGATTTTTGGAACAACAAGCCTATGCTCTTTGACGCGATGGGGCAACGAGTCATAAAATTTTCACTTTTATTCTTTCAGCAAACCAACCAACACGGTAATGTGCGAGGATTCAATGATTGGCTGTAATAAAATGTTGTTTGAAGAAACAGAAATCTCGATTATATGGTCGATTTGCAATTTGAATAATTTATCAATTCCTTTGTGATTCTGCAAGTGCAAGTAGTAAATGTAAGTATGTAACTATGTAAGAACTAAGAAATGGATACTAAGTTAATAATCCAATAGATAAACTGATTAATTGAATATTAAGTTACTAATCCAATAGACTGGAGAGATGTATAGAAATTTATGATATTTGTCAGGTATAAGATTACACTTCTCATCTAATAAAAGGGCAAAAAGATCTACATATTCATTGCCTAAATAATTGTCGCTTAATAACTCGTCAATTTCAGCTCTTAAAATAAGAAGGTTACTAACAAACAAGATACTATCATCCCTGCAAAAAAAATATTAAATACGTATTTCATAAGCATACAATACGCGTATCATAAGCATACCATACGCATATAATACACATAACATAAGCATATCATACGCATACAATACATATTTCATAAATACGCGTATAATAAGCATACCATAAGCATATAATATAATAAGCATAAAATACGCAAAACATACCCGTATCATAAGCATACCATACACATAACGCATATCATACGCATAACTCACGCATAACATTCGCATAAAAATATTCAAACATAAAATAAGTTGCAATTTTTTTACATTCGATTGTACTTCTTCAAACATTCATGAATAAAATTTCTCTTTTCAGAACTTAAACTCAGAAGACCTTTGTAATTTTTTATTTCAATTGCATAAACAAAAATTATATGATTTATATGAATGTCATCTACTGGGATTGATTCATTTGGATTTGTATATGGAATAAGTTGTATTTCTGCTATGATTGACTCATTTTGTGGGATTGGCTCATTTCTGGATGAGATTGACTCATTTTGGGGGATTGATTCATTGGAGCTGTGGGGAGGGATATCTAATTTATGTTTCTTATTGGAAGATGAAGATAAGTTAACAGATCTTTTTTAAGGAAGTATTTTGCTCTGATCAATGTAATTATTGAGCTTGACCTCAATAACTTCAACTGTTTTAGTTAGGTCTTCAAACTTTCTGCTCAGCTTATCTTCAAATTCAAGAAAAAGTTTTGTGCATGTTTATTGGCAGGATTTGATTATTCTTTCTTGTAGAGATTCAAGTGCTTCAGCAAAAGAACTTAAGTGTGG
>NW_021376887.1:0-254 GCF_001605985.2 Dendrobium catenatum
TTACTTTATATCTCCAGACATGTACCTTAAACATTCGATGTCCATATACCACATGTTCTCACTAGGCCTTTTGTGAGTGAACCCCTACAAAGTCATCAAGGATTAGATTTGGGAGTTCAAAAAAGTTTGGGTTCCAACTTATGGATTGATGGATGAAATGCTTACATGCTATGATGTGATTTATGCAGTTTTGGCCTCCTCACTAAATGTGTTCTATGGTGGATAGTGCAAATGTAGGATATAGATCCTAGCAT
>NW_021376888.1:0-264 GCF_001605985.2 Dendrobium catenatum
TTAGTCAAGATTTTATCCTTTTGATTAAAAATAGTGTTGAGAACTGCTTCTTTTCTGTTATTATTAATGGTAGAAACCATGGGTTTTTCAAGTCTTACAAAGGTCTCAGGCAAGGGGATTCTATTTCTCCTCATCTTTTTATAATAGCTATGGAGTATCTGTCCAGAGGCTTAGAAGATCTTTATGCTAAAAATGTGAGTTTGTACTTTAGAACGATTAAAGGTTTACCTATTTCGCATTTAAGCTTTGCTGATGATTTCATTC
>NW_021376889.1:0-291 GCF_001605985.2 Dendrobium catenatum
TAATTGTGAGTGCTAAGTGCTAACTGCTAAATTCATTTAAAATTTTATTGGCTCAATGTGATTGCTAAAATTTTCTTTCATCTTATGCAGATTTGGTTCCTGGAGCATACTTCTTTTTATGCTCCTATGTATGCTGACAAAAGGCCCCGTTTTCTACGATGGGCCGATGATATTGTATATACTACAGAGGTGGTCACTAGGGGTGCAAACGAGTCGAGTCGAGCTCGAGTCAGGGGGTGTTCGAGTCGAGCTCAACCGTCAAATACCGAGCTCGAGCTCAAAATTCAAGCT
>NW_021376890.1:0-401 GCF_001605985.2 Dendrobium catenatum
CATCCGGTGGTATGGACAATACTTGGGATCATCTTTTTTACTCTCATCTTCAGGCCTCCTGGCCTCTGGCAGCTGAAAATCTGGCTTCTTTAACAGACTCCTAAAAATTTTCTTAACCGATTCCCTTTTAAAAGGATATGGTTTTGCCAATCTCTCTCTAAAAGGGACAAAGTTAGGATCTCTGGTGTACTGGGGAGTGACCTGAAAAGGCTGTCTCTGAACTGGCTGTGGCGGTGGTGGTGGAGGGACACTGGCTGACTAGTCATTGGCCTTTTTCTCTTGTCAACTGCCGACACTACTGCCTTCATCTCAAAAGTCTTAACCAATCTAGGGCATTTCTTGTCTTCAGACTGCTCTCGTAGGAATGGCATATTATGAGCCTCTTCCTGCAAATTGCTAGC
>NW_021376891.1:0-307 GCF_001605985.2 Dendrobium catenatum
ATGCGCATCACACCAATGTTATCTTCATATAAAAAAATATGAGATCTACATCCTATTTGGCTCTTTTATCAAGAGTTTGTATGTTCGTTTAATTTTATAGATTATGCGTGATAGATCTCTACTTTTTTCAAAAAGTAAAAATGAAAAGCAAAATGGCAAGAAAGTTATCCTAAACAATCCCTTAACGAAATAAATATGATAAATTTATATGTTTTTATTGATTCTGAAATTTCTTCTGATCATGAGTAGGTAACAAGAATCCTATCCTTATTTTTTTATGATTTTATATTTTATGAATTTAATCTCC
>NW_021376892.1:0-350 GCF_001605985.2 Dendrobium catenatum
TTTTCTTGAGTTTTTTGTATGATGTATGTATTTTCTCTCAAATCTCAAAGAATTCTTCATAGGTTGGTTTACATACCTCTTCATCATCACTTTGCTAAAGATGTTCTTCCTCTATTAAGCATATGATTGTAGTCTCTTCCTCTGATTCAGTCTCAGAGGAATCAGTACCAGATTCTGCTCAGAACGCCTTTTGGATTCTCTTCTTATCCTTCTTAAACTTAGGTTTCTCCTCAATCTTTTCCTTTCTTGTGTTATCTTGAAGTGTCAGGCAATCGGCTTTCACATGTCCAGGTTTCCAGCATTCAAAACAAATAACATCAAAAGATCCTTTAACATGTTTATGATCCTTA
>NW_021376893.1:0-308 GCF_001605985.2 Dendrobium catenatum
CTAATTTTGTCTCAAAGCGGAAAGAATACTTGTTAGGAGAACTATGTGATCATCCAATGCGAAGCTATAAACAAGAATGTCATCGAAATAAGCCACACAAAATTGATTGAGGAAGGGTTTAAGTACTTCGTTCATTAGTCTCATAAACGTGGACGGCACATTGCATAGCCCAAAAGGAAATATCTTCCATTCATGCAATCCCAGTAGCGTCTTGAAAGCCATCTTCCACTCGTCTCTAGGACAAATCCGAATTTCGTGGTAGTCGCTTCGTAGATCTAGCTTTGATAACACCTTCGCTCCGGATAGCC
>NW_021376894.1:0-457 GCF_001605985.2 Dendrobium catenatum
AACTGGACTGACTGTAAGAGAACTGTCTAGTGGAACAGCTGGGGTACTGGGTTGATCATCCATCGACTCAATCAAAGCAGGAGGAGGTCTAGCTGGGACTCGTTGGAGTTGGAGAATGAACTTAGGGGTTCTTGGAGGTACTGGTAAATCCTCTTGCCCTTGATGTCCGGATGTTTTAAAGTCTCATTCCCCTTTGGTTTAACAACTACTGAGGCCAACCTTGCAGCTTTGGAAGGGGGTACCAGGGGTCTACCAACGGAACGGTGGCCTCTCTCGAACCCAGTCAACACGATGCCCTCTGTCTCGGAAGAAGGAGGTCGTGGCGCCCAGTGGTATCCATCAACCAGTACTGAAGTAGCGGGCTGTCTGACATACTTCTTGTTTCTCCTGATAGATTGTGGAGTTAAATTCTTTGCCTAGGACGCCTCTTCTTTCAATACTTCTTTTTGGAAGCGAT
>NW_021376895.1:0-293 GCF_001605985.2 Dendrobium catenatum
GCATGTTGAAGATTTGAACTCATGTAGGCTTTGTTTGAGACAACTTTCTTATTACTTTTTAAAACAGTTTTTTATGACAAAAGTTCTTGAACTAGAAATCTGCTTTAGAAAGCACTAAAAAAACTGTCCCAAACAAAATTTTGATCAAGCGCTCACAAGACTTATATTGATCAGTAATAATTACTCATTATAATTTTCCTCCTACTATTTTCATGATGATTCTATACATATTTCTCAATGTTCTTATTTTTTATCTACACAATCCAAAAGAAAAAAAAAAAAAAAAAAAAAAA
>NW_021376896.1:0-288 GCF_001605985.2 Dendrobium catenatum
GTCTAGAGTAGGCCCTAAGGTCTAGAATTGATCTGAAATTTGGAAGGGCCTTAGTGACCTCATACAAAAATGAGGTCAACAGCACCTGAATACCGTCAGATTCAAGGCTTGTCTCGAGGGAAGTTCACCAAAAAATTTCTCTTTTGTGTCAAAGGACCCGGCGACTCCGCCGCACCGGGGAAGGTGGAAATGATTTTGTAAGTTCTTCTCCGCCTAGCTGTGGGGGCTAAAGGAGAGACTTAGTTTAGTGAAATACTTGGAGGGTGCCTCCAAGGAGTGGACGTAGGT
>NW_021376897.1:0-257 GCF_001605985.2 Dendrobium catenatum
TTGTAAATCTGCTACAATCTAGAGGAGTAATAAAGGTTGGCCATTTGCTAATCTTTTTGTCCAAGTTCCATGTGTCATTGAATATATCGATGTCATTCCCATTAGCAACGCTCCATCTGGTAAACAGCCTTAGAGATTTACCTCCCACCTTGTTGATGTTCCAAGCTGGAGAGCCCGTTCTTTTATTGTCTACCTTTTGTAACAGATTTCCATAATTTGTATAGAAAACTTTGTGTAGAAAGGAATCTTTGTCATAT
>NW_021376898.1:0-636 GCF_001605985.2 Dendrobium catenatum
GACGCAACGAAGCAGTGCCCACTTCTTCTAAAACAACATCTCAAGAAGATCAAGCTCAGTACGAGCAGTTAGAAGAAGAAGAAGAAGAAGTCCCTTCAAGTGATGAACCGAATGATGATCATAAAGAAGAAGTGCTTGCTGAGACACTAGCACAAGCACAAAGGCGTTTGAAATTTCAAATGAAAGAGAAGGATAAGGAGATATCGGAGCTGAATAGCAAAATGACAGAAATGATGGCACAGATGACTGCGATGATGCAGTTAATGCAAAAGAACATCACTACTACTCTTGTACTTGCTCAACCAATTGATCATCAAATAACAAATCAACAGATATCAAGTAGTATTCCTACTAATCTGCTAATGGACCCAATACCCCAGGTGTCCAGAATACGAGCGAGAAATGAAGAAAAAAATGTGGCTGATCAACTTGTTCATCCACAAACTCATCAAAATATCACAAGTGCATCTGAGCCAATGATGATTCCACAGCTAGAATCAATCATCAATGAAAAGATTAAAGCTGTCATTGCCTCAGAACATGTTGAGAAATTTGTGAGAAAGGGTCGCCCGTATCCAGCCGAGTATGATCAGGTGCCCTATCCTAAGGGTTACTCAGTGCCTAAGTTCAACACTT
>NW_021376899.1:0-268 GCF_001605985.2 Dendrobium catenatum
TCACGTACAGAAGTTCTGCCCTTCGGCTCGGCTGGAAGGGCTGAGGGGACAACCCTGCCTCAGGCCGGCAGATGAAGGAAAAAATCCCTCAAGTGTACCATTTAAAAGAATGGAGAAATTCACATCAGAGATACAGGCCCTCACCCAATTAACAAAGAGCCTAGGAAAGCCTTTTTGATTAAGTCTAGCCAAAAGGAATTGCTGTGACACAGAGTCAAAAGCTTTTTTAACATCCAGTTTGGCGCAGAAAATCTTTTCACCACCTCTT
>NW_021376900.1:0-379 GCF_001605985.2 Dendrobium catenatum
TTTTAAGGATTTTAAACGTACAGACACATGGATCGTCTAGGATGATCCAGTGTATCGGCCAAGACGATGACCATAAATGCATCGGCTAGGATGAAAATTGTAACGGCCAAGACGATCAAGATGAATGTAACAAAGTTCGATCAGATCGTCCAAGACGATAAGGTATCATCCAGGACGATGATTTACAACAAGCTCAGAAAAGTTCAGCGGATAGAATTTTGAAGAGAAATTATCATATCGTCCAGGACGATAGAGATATCGGCCAGGACGATATGACAAGAAATTGAAAACCAAGGAAAGATGGAGATGATCAAAGAAAGCCCCAAAAATAAATAAAAAGTTAAAAACAACAACAAAAAACTAAAAACCAGCAAAGGAA
>NW_021376901.1:0-317 GCF_001605985.2 Dendrobium catenatum
ATAAAATTTCAGTTTCAATATTTTGATTATAATTTAGAGTTTATTTTCTTGTTCTTATATTTTTTTCAAATAATAATCATAATTTCATTTCGTTGCTGTTTTTTTTAATGCTTTCTCTTTATTTTTTTTAGTAGAAACTATGTTTTACAATCAGAATTGTTAAATTATTTTCTTCATAATAACGTTACAAAAGAGACCTGATATGTCATGCAAAAATTATCTTGATCGGGCACGAATCTCGAGGCAGAAGCTAATTGGAAACTTCAAAAATTAATTTTGGGAGCACCCGAACTCCAATTTCAACAAGCTTACAGTCA
>NW_021376902.1:0-749 GCF_001605985.2 Dendrobium catenatum
GCATCTGATATCCCAACCACAACTCCAACAATGTTTATGATGAGAATGGTGGTTCGGGGAATGAGGAAAGTGGTCCATTTGAAAGTGTAGAGCTCACCAAATTCTTCATCATTGGAGGTCTTCGAAGAAACTTTAAGTTGGTGTCAATTCCTATAAGGATTTTGAAGCCTTACACAATTGCGAAGAGGTGTGCAGAAATGCAGTCAATGACCCATAACTACTCATTTCTCCACCACTCTTCAATGCTCACTCCGCTCCACCGTAATTCCAGTATCCTTGTGGCAAAAATGGAGATGAAGAGTACAATGAAGAAGAGGCTTAAAAATGTGCTAATCTGCAACAAGAAAATCTTTTAGAGATAGAGAGTTGAGTAAATGATAAAAAAAATCTTTTAGATTTTTACATATATTTGTTTTTGTCTCAGACTTTTGTAAATGTTCAATATAATTCTTCAATGCATCAAATTTGAATTAATTGTAGCTCACGATCAACATTGATGTTTCTTTGGACAAAAAAATGGTGGAAAGGAGCATTCATTGAATAATATAGACTTTTAGGGTCCATTTTACTAGTTAATATTAATTGACAATAATGGATTAACTTTAAAACATCCAAACTACTTTCATGCAAAACTTCATTCCAAAAAACTTCAATCCGAAGAAATGACAGTTTATGGTAGGATAAAATTAATTCAAATTTAGTTATTTGAGGCACTAAATTGAACACCTACAAAGTCTTGGATTCAAACG
>NW_021376903.1:0-324 GCF_001605985.2 Dendrobium catenatum
TTAACATCGTTGCCCAAAATCTAATAGGGAATGAAAAATAGGCAAGAATTGGAGAGGTCACTTCAAAAATCAACTGTAAAAGCCCCAAAAAGGAAGTGAACTGATTCTACTCCAACATGCATAGAAGCCATGGGGACCAAGGAGAGCACCAAGAAGAGAAAAAACATGAAGGAGAATAGCCAAAATTAGAGCTCTTCACCATTTCTATAATCAAATTTTCAAGTCTTAAGAACTATTTTCATATTCTTAGGCTTGGAACTTTTAGATTTACACCTCAACTTGTATGCTACTTGTTGCGTCCTGGAATATTCGCGGCGGTAGAGA
>NW_021376904.1:0-208 GCF_001605985.2 Dendrobium catenatum
ATTCAAATTTTTTAATATTTCATAACCACCACCCATATATATCTTTAATATCAAATATACAACTCATGCATTTTATTCCTATCATCTATGTCATTCTATAAACTTTAATATTCATTCCACGCACTCATATTTATTCTATATATGGTAGTTATATAATATTAAAATTTTAGGTATTAAATATGTAAATAGCATGAAATAAAATGATATA
>NW_021376905.1:0-412 GCF_001605985.2 Dendrobium catenatum
TCTCTCTCATGTTAGTGAAAATTTTGAATAATATTCTTGGCACTCTTAAAGTTTTGAATTTATTTACAGTGACCGACTCATGCCCGATCCATATGAAGCTTTTGATCATTCATTTGGAAGAGTTTCATTTAAAAAGGTATAACACATGTATATAAAGATAAGGTACGTAAAATCATTCCAAAATAAAATTCAAATATTTTCTCTATATCTTTCTCCATCTCTATCTTAATCATTGAGCTAACAAATTAAATAACTTTTGGGGATTATATCAATTTTTAACCTATTTAAATTAGTTTAACTTTAGGGCATTATAGCATTATATAATAAAATTAACACTAATTCTAATAGAATTTCTAAATAATCTCTGTTATCTTAAAAAAAAGTTATTTCTTGCGATTGGTGGCACTTTCAT
>NW_021376906.1:0-327 GCF_001605985.2 Dendrobium catenatum
GATGATTGATATGATCACATCATCCTGGATGATCGCAGGATCGGCCAGGACTATCTATTCAAAAACCTTAGTTACTTCTAGACGATAAATATCGGTCAGCACCAATTCAGGCCGATGTGTTGGACGATCGGGATCGGACAGCTTGAATTCAGGGCGATGCTCTGGATGATTTTCCTCTGATTTGAACTGATCGGCCGGGATGATTGTGATATCATCTTGGACGATCAAGCCAATTTTTAATCATCCAGTTCGCCTTCAGGGCGATGCTCTGGCCAATCTCATGGGATTTATACTGATCGGCCAGGACGATTTTTATATCGTCCTGGA
>NW_021376907.1:0-266 GCF_001605985.2 Dendrobium catenatum
GACCCCCTAGGGATTACTACCGACCCCATCAGGAATCGGTAGGACGTGACGCACATTGGAGAGATAACGATGCCCAACTCCTTAAAAGTATTAAGATAGACGTCCCGACGTTTGACGGTACGTTAGAGCCTCAAGTTTTCCTTGACTGGATTAAGGGAATGGATAGCTATTTCAAATGGTATAACATTTCAGAAGATAAGAAGGTTAGATTTGCTGAGATGAAGTTGATGGGTAGAGCAAACCAGTACTGGACCAATGTAGAGCAC
>NW_021376908.1:0-375 GCF_001605985.2 Dendrobium catenatum
CCACTTATTTCGGGCGACAACTTTGCACCGCAAACAAAGTCGTGGGTTGTCTACGTTGACCTTGCGGCGTTTTGTTCGCCGGTACTAACCGGTGGAAAATCCGAACAGAAACTTACAGGCGTATATGGCGATGGAATTTATCGATTGTAAGTCGTTGGCACCAATCCGATGTTTTACGCCGGTAATGCATCGGGAAGTGTGTCGGAAAGTTTTTCGGGGATTACATTCATCGGAAAAAATTTATCGACGCGACCAAAATCGGCGTGTGCAGTTCCGCCGAAACGTGCGCTGGAAACTTATAGTTTCGTCGGATTATCTATGTGTTCCGGCGGATTTAATCCGCCGGTAATGACGGGTTTTCCTGTAGTGTCTATA
>NW_021376909.1:0-249 GCF_001605985.2 Dendrobium catenatum
CCGACCACATCATTGCCCATAACCACGAAAACCTGCCAATCCAACGATAAAACCAACAAAAACCGAGCATCAGCAATATGAAACAACATCGCTATCGGAAGCTCATCGCCTACGACGGCCCCTCCCCCAAAATTTTACCCGAGTGGCAACATTTTTATTACAACCAAGCACAAAATCATTGTCAGAAATATTTAAATCAGAATCCGATTCAAGATCCGACGAATCAACCAGCCAATCTCCCTGTTTTCT
>NW_021376910.1:0-296 GCF_001605985.2 Dendrobium catenatum
ATTAACACAATTCATGCACTTATAGTTTAGTCATATATATTTAATAATTTCTAGGTGATTATATTAATTTATTATTTATGAATATTCAGCTAATTAAATTAATAAATGAAATACAAATAAAAAAAAGTTTCCTTATTTAACAAATCGGAACCCTTAAACGGTTAAACCTATTTCACTATTCGTCCCTTGCTCCAAGAATCCTCCAGGCAAGACCACGCTGGCGATCCGTGTGCACGAGTGAAACATCATCTCAACCATTCATTTACATCTAATCCAACGATTCAAAACAGTCGCCA
>NW_021376911.1:0-369 GCF_001605985.2 Dendrobium catenatum
TGACCATAATTAATCTTTATGCCTATGTAGGTCAAGAAAGCATTTAAATCCATAAGCTTGCCTCAACCATTAAATGTATTGTAAATCACTACACTCTATAATGTGACCTTTACAATAGTCTCATTTAGTTCCATCCACTCCACCAAGCAATGCAACCACCTTTAGGAACAAACTAAACATGCTAATCTTCCAAGAGGTTATAGAATAATTTATATTTTATAAAGTTGCGATAATTTTTTTAATAGATAAAAGTTATCTTATTCAATTATATTAGAAGTTCTTTTTAGAAAAGAAAATAGTTTTCCAATGTATCATTTAGTGACCACACGCACACACACACACACTCACACACACACACACACACACACA
>NW_021376912.1:0-232 GCF_001605985.2 Dendrobium catenatum
ATGTGTTTCTATTGTCGATCAAGAAGCTCTTTCGAGATGAAGAAAGCGATAATCATCTTCAAGACCTCCCTTGCTGCCGCATCTTCACTTGTTTCCTCTTCATTTACCTATGATTATCGTGCCGGATCTCCCTTTGGTGATGAGGGTTTTCCATCTTCCAAGTCAAAGGAGGCGGGATCTGGATCTTTGAGAGGCGGAGACAATGATAAGTTTGCTCTGAGGTTTGATGGGT
>NW_021376913.1:0-7768 GCF_001605985.2 Dendrobium catenatum
CAATATATTTTTGGGTTCTATTATTGAAATGAAGACTGAATGATTGACTTCTTTGTTTAATCCATACCTAGTCCTTACACCATCACTAGGTTCACTAATTATTAATTCCTTTGGGTGATTTTTAGAAAATCTCAAATCTCTAGGCAAAGGGTTTGCTATCTCCAAATTTTCTTTCAAATTTTCTTTCAAATTTATTTTATCAATCTTTTGGGAGTTAATCTCAATTTCATTTTCTATAATATTTGGCTCTTCCAAACTTCCAGACTCATCAAATATAACATGTGTGGTCTCCTTAATTATCAAAGTTCTTATTGAATACTCTATAATATTTTCTAACACTTGAGTATCATACAAAAATTCCTTCAACTGATTTTGGATCAAATTTTCCTAAGGTAGATTTTCCATTATTATGAACAAACACCTTACAACAAAAAATATGCAAATGTGATAAATTAGGTGTTCTTCATTTTAGCAACTCATAGGGTGTTTTATTTAATTTAGATCTCATATTCACCCTATTCAGAATATAACATGCAGTGCTAACCGCCTCAGCCCAAAAATATTTTGGAAGTGAGTATTCTGCCAACATGGCTCGAGCAGTTTCTATTAATGTTCTGTTCTTTCTTTCTACTACCCCATTATGCTGAGGGGTTCTAGGAGCAGAAAAGTTGTGATCAATTCCTTTCTCCTTACAAAAATCTTCAAATCTTTCATTTTCAAATTCTCCTCCATGATCACTTTGTATAGTCATAATTTTACATCCTAGCTTTCATTGAATCCAAGTTTAAAAGTTTCTAAATTACTCAAATGATTCACTTTTATGAAATAGAAATTTAACCCATGTGAATCTAGAGTAATCATCCACAATCACAAATCCGTATACATTCCCTCCTAGACTAACAGTTCCAACTGGTCCAAAAAGATCCAATCCATATGCAAAATCTCCAATGGTTTACTAGTTCTAAGATCCTTATTGGACTGAAAAGATGACTTCACTTGTTTTCCTAATTGGCATGCATCACAAAGGTGGTCCTTAGTAAAGTCTAGTTTTGGTATACCTCTCACTAGGTTCTTTTGGGTAATCCTCCTAAGGTTTTTCATGCTAGAGTGATAAAGTCTCCTATGCCAAAGCCATGATTCATCAAAAATAGTTTTTAAACAAAAAGCAGTAGGAGTTTGAATGCAATTTAAATCTAGCATATACACATTGTTTACCTTTATACCATTCAAAACATCATTTCTATTTAGGCTTAATATGCAGCTAGTAGAAAAATTTTTTATAAAATACCCTTTATCACATAGCTGTCTTATACTTAATAAATTATGCTTTAAGCTTTCTACCAATAATACATTTTCAATGTAAAAATTCTTAAGATTTTCAATCATATATGACCCAACCACCTTCCTTATGGTGTTATCTCCAAGTGTAACCTTACCTCCACTCCTGGCTTCTAGTGATATGAATTGTGCAGTATCTCCAGTCATATGCTTTGAACATCCACTATCCAGATACCATATGCTCTCACGAGGTCTTATGTGAGAGCGACCTTGCAAGATTATTAAACGTTAAACTTGGGAACCAAAATAAGTTTGGGTCTCATTTTGGCAATTTATAAAGAGATGCATATATGATATGTCTAGGTTTATGCATCTTAGATTTCCACACTAAATAAGTTTTGTTCTTTAAAGTACAGGTGTGAGCTATGTGTCCAATTAATCAACAATTGTTATATTTGACTTTTGGAAAAGGATTCCTAAGTCTTCTACTATTTATTTGTCTATTTAGGGATTGCATAAATTTAGGATACAAAATAAGATTAGTGAAATCTTCAAGTTTAGGAGGTATCCTATTATCCTCAAGAGCTTTTATCATTAATTTGTAAAATGAATTCATATCTTCCAAAATTTAATTTGTATAATTGATTCTATAAATTTTGCTCTCAGATTCATCCTTAAAATTTTTAAATTCTTTTTCAAGTTCTGCATAGGATGATTTCAAACCTTCATGATTTTTATTCAAGTCATCAAACTCATCAAGTAATTTCATGTGTTTGTCATTAATTAAAGCATGATCTTTCCTAAGGATTTCATATTCATTTTATAATTCTTCAAATTCTAAACTCAGACTAGTATGCATCTTCTTTATTTTCCTATAAGCATCATGCATGTGTTTAGAAACTTCAAAAAGTTAATCATAAGTTAAGTCACATACCTCTTCTTGATCTGACTGATCAAGATTATCGACCATTAAGCATAGATTAATGACTTCCTCTTCTTTTTTCATCTCTGACGAGTCTGAAGCTGAGTCCGCCCAGAAAGATCTTTGGAATTTCTTCTTGCCCTTCTTCACAATTAGTTTCTCCTCTACTTTTTCCTTACTAGGAGTGGCTTTGAGTTTTGGGTAGTCTATCTTAATATGTCCAAGTTTCCTGCACTCATAGCAAATAATATCATTTGAATCCTTGATATTTCTATTAAATTTACCTCTACTCCATTGCTGGCTCTCTTTTGCTTCCTCTTCAGAAAGCTTCTGAATTATCTAGTCATTAATGCGATGTCATCTTCATCCTCAGGTTATGAGTTCTCACTCTCAGATTCCTCCACTTTTAGTGCTATGTTCTTTTCCCTTCGTGGTTCACATGCATCAATCTTTCTTTGGCTAACTCTTTGCTCATAAGTAATTAGCGAACCAAGAAGATTGTCAATAGAGTAAATGTTTAGATCTTTAGACTCTGTAATTGCAGTAATTTTAGCATCATAAGAAGTAGGTAAATAACAAAGAATCTTATTAATCATTTCATCATTCGTTAGTTCCCTACCTAATGAATGTAGAGAGGTGACTATTTGTATAAATCTTGTGTACATATCAGAAATGGATTCATTTGGTTTCATGCGAAACAGATCATAAAACAAGATATTAAGTCTAGATTATTTTATCTCATTAGTCCCCTAGTTCATAATCATACAACAAGATATTAAGTCTATATTATTTTACCTCATTAGTCCCCTCATAAGTTATACAAAGTCTATCTTATATGTCTCTTCCACTCTTACAAGTAGAAACCCGCATGTAATCTTCTGATTCAAGTGCACAAAAGAAACTATTCAAATATTTGGCGTTTAGTTATGCTAAATCACATTCTTCTACTGTACAGTCCACAAACGGTGTTTCAACTCTAACTCTGTCAATTATTATAGTTGGTTTTCTATACCCTTCTTGAACTAAGATCGACAAACGGTAATCAAGTGACTGTAAAAATGTAGACATGTGTGTTTTCCAAAAATCAAAAGGAATATTGTCAAACAATGGAGGTCTAGTTATAGAGTAACCCTCAGGTGTATTTCAATTTCCAAATGTAGCCATCTACGTTAATCAAAAAGTAGTCTAAACTTATGATTTTGAAATAAAGCTCTGATATCACTTGTTGATACTTATTTAATATGACTTAGGTTGTTAAACCTAAGCTTATGTCCCAGCGGCTAACCAAGGAGGGGGGTGAATTGTTAATTAAAAATTAATCCCTCTTTTAAAAATTTAAAATCGAGAATTAACTTTAGTGAATTTTATAGAAAGAGATTTTTCAATCATAAGTTAAAATAATAAAAATTAAAAGGCAGTGAAAAATAAAAAGACACAAGATTTATAGTGGTTCAGTCAAACACGGCCTACATCCACTCCCCGGAGACACCCTCCAAGTATTGCACTAATACCACTAGTAACTCTCCTTTTTCACCCACAGCAAGGCAGATAAGCCTTTACAAAACTCTCTTCCACCACTACCTGGTGCGGTAGAGAACCGTCGTCCTTTTACACTCTTTCCAGTGTTGGCAGAGAAGCATCCGGCATTTCACACTCTCCTGGTGTAAGCAGAGAACCCTTTATCCTTTCACACTCTCTAAGTGTGGGAAGAGAATCCTTCATCCTTTCACACTCTCCAAGTGTGTCCAAAGGACCCTTCATCCTTTCACACTCTCCAAGTGTGGGAAGAGGACCCTTCGTCCTTTCACACTCTTCAAGTGTGGGCAGAGGACCCTTCATAATTTCACACTCTCCAAGTGTGGGCAGAGAACCCTACGACTGTTCATACTCTCCAAGTGTCGGTAGAGAACCAGATCTCCTTGACAGATCTTCTCACAAGAAATCTAGAAGGAAGAGAGAAAAGAGTGAAGTAATAAAAAACCATAAGTACAAACTCTTACCTTTGAGTACCAAGTGAAACCTTCACGCTCCAATAGTAAGAATCTTCCTTCAAACACTCTCTCACACTCTCTCCTTGACACTCATTTCAGTAGGCATAAACATCAGTAGGCAAAAAGCTTAAGAGGCAATTCTAATTGGACTTTATATAGGAAAGACACAAAAAATAGTCCAAAAATTGCAGATTTTCAAGTCTGTACATAGTGGATCGTCCCGTATAATCGTGGATCATCCTGGATGAACTTACTTAAATTAGTTACATACGAACCCAATGTATATTGGTACGAACTAACTTCGTACCTGATTATCATCCCGTACAAACTAAGTTCATCCGGTACGAACAATTATACCATGTGTCAGTTTGACAAACTGCAGAAAGTTATTGAAATTGGAAATGTTAAAACATTTTTGTCCTGGGACGAAAAAGAGTTCATCTGGACAAAAATTTTCCAGAGAGCATTTTGTCCTGACACAAATATAGGTTTCGTATGAACGAAAATTTTCCAGAGAGCATTTTGTCCTGAGACAAATATAAGTTCGTCTGGACGAAAATTTTCCAGAGAGCATTCCATCCTGGCACAAATATTGGTTTCATCTGAACGAAAATTTTCCAGAAAGTATTTCATTCTGGGATGAATAAAAGTTCGTCAGGATGACCAGGACTTAGAAAAATTTTCTCGCTTCCTGTTCGTTCCATTGCTCTTTCGAGGGGACAACTGACTTGATCGTCCCGTACGAACATGATTCGTCCGATACAATCAGTATGAATTTTAAAGATCTCCTCAAGTGTGTGTGTACTAAGTTACTTAATTACACTCACTCCCTTTCAAACTCAATATAATGAAAAGTACAAGCTTCAATTTATAAATTATCTCATGCTGAATTTTTGATTCGAAGTCTTCATTAGTCTGGAGTTCAATTTTCCTGAAATGTTAGTCTACACAAGAGCAAAAAATAATTCTTCTAAAAACTGTTAGGAGGAAAACAAAAATTTAAAACAATAATATTTGAAATTATCAAAAACTTTACAAGTTGTAAGAATGTAAAACATGCAAATAATAACTCTCTTAACACAAGAGACTATGGTAGAAGAAGAAGAAGTGGAACAATGCTTGGAGTAACCCTTGTAAAACTCCCTCACAAGCTCCCCCTCACAAAATCCTCTCTTTCTCTCCCTCTCTCTCCCTCTCCTGTAGGATTTATTAGGTCAAGACAGCAGTGAAAGATTTGCTTTAAGGTTGAATAAGAGATCTTAAATAGAAGAGCTTCGGAATAGCTCTTATTTTATACAAACTGACTTTATTTTCTAGGCCGATAGGGGTATTGGCATGCCCGATCAGCATAAATTTTTCTCAATCAGCCTGGATGGTTTGGGATGATTAGATAATTTCTGGTCATATCATCCAAGTCGTTAGTATATCATCTTGGACGATTAGTTCAAATCCGAGGAAAATCCTCTTGAACATCACCCTGAATAGAAGCTGGCCAATGTCAATCATCCACGCTATCGTCCAGGCCAATCCTGTGATCGGCCCGACCGATGTGATCATGCAATTTCTTTCCTTAATCACCTGATCAATTTAGGCATAATTATGCTGCATTGTCCAAGCCGATGTCCTGGATGATGTCCAAAAATAACTAATGCATAAATAGATCTGGCAGCTTATTCTTTCTGATTTGAACCTATCAGCCCGACCGATACAATATCGTCCAGGGCAATCGGCTTAATGATGGCTACCTTAACCATGATGCCGTGATTAGGGTTTTTATTTTTGAACCGATCATCCAGGCAGATATAAATATCATCTCAGACGATGTTACCAAAAATAGTAAACTCTAATAAACAGTCAGAAATTCTTCCAAGGTGTGTGTGTTTAAGGTTACTTAGCATTATGAGCCACTCCTTTTACAATAGAGTCAAGAAAGGGAGAAGTGTACAAAGTGACTCAGACATAGTCTACATAATCTTGAGCTAGTTCTAATTGTGGTCTGATCTTGTGGACATGAAATGTTAGTAAGTAGGAAAGACAGTCGTAGAGAAATAAATGTGTTTGCTATCATCAAAATCATAATCCATAGATTCACAATAATCTCCCCCTTTTTGATGGTGGCAAACACACAACAAATAATTCTAAGTAGTTAAGACAATAGTGTACTGGAAATAGTACGAATGTAGAGAACATCAAATATCTAAATAGAACATTACAAGTACAAACATACTACTCCCCCTTTTGACATCTCAAAAAGGAGGAGATAAACAAAAATAATGTAGAAACTAAACAGCAGAAGAAAAATAGAAACTAATCAACAGAAAAACAAAAACAAACTAAAAGAAAAACTAGTAAAACGATGGCCCCTGATCATCTAAAGGAGGAGTTGATGGTGGAGGTGCCTGTTAAAAGTAGCTTGATAGTGTAGCAAACTGTGTATCAAAACAGGCTATGTCCTGGTTGTGCTGCTGCTGCTGGTGTGTAATATAGGCATCAAAACAGGCTAAGTCCTTTGTATGGTATTGCTCGTAGCGGGCTATATCCTTAGCATGTTGCTGCTCCTGTGTAATAATGCAAGTGTCGAATCAGGCCTCCCACTGGTCAAAGCACTCCACCAACTGGTCCAGCTGAGAGTGCTGGCGAAGCGAAACAGGTGCAGGAGTAGGTATAGGAGCCTCCTCTTCCTCCGCCTGAGCTTCCCCGTCACCTGGGTGGAGACGAGTACTATGAAGAATTTGAAAGGAAATGTTAGAGTAGAAAGCATGTTGAAGGTTTGGTGGAGCAAGATATTGGAGGTTATATTTGGATTCTAAGACATAAAAATGATATGTCCTAGGGCTAGATTAGGCTTCCTCCTCTGACTTGGATCTTGAATGGTAGTAAGATGGTCGATGTAGCGAAAGATTAGGTCGGTAGCATTGAATTCACGATGTGCTAAAATGTAATAGGTAGTGAGTGAAAGAAGGGGAGGGATGTGAACACGATAACCAGCCTTAAGAATTATCGAAGTGAAAAGGACGTGCTGGATGGTTCTAGAATCCTTGAGCAAGGTGCCTATCTCGTACATATAAAAATGAGCATTAGAGTTGCAAAGAAAATGATTGGCCGTAGCCCAATCAAAAGACAGGGTGTGAAGTTTATCCCTTGTGGTGAAAAGCTGCAAAATCTCTGCATAATCTTGATATGCAATCTCGATAGGGCATCAATTCACATATGAGCTAAGTGAAGTAAAAGCAGTATTAATGCGAAGACTTGAAAAGAGCTCATTGAACAATTCAGAATTGAATGGGATAGTAAGAGTCAGAAGAAAGCACAAGGAGGTATGGGCAAATAAGTCTAGTACCGAATAATAGAGAAAATTTAGATTGATTATTCGGGAGACTATGATTCCGGCCTCCTTGTAGCACTGGTTGGCGGCTTGATCATCCACCTCCAGGAAACAAGGGTTCAGAGTGGCCCTCGAGGAACTTCTAGACGGGTGATGAGAGCGATTTCCTCCAATTGGATCAGCCAGGCTGATCTGGTTCAATAATTACGTACAGGCTAATTGGTCAAAAAGGTGGTCCTATCATCCGGGCCG